>NW_004797650.1:278222-331754 GCF_000002075.1 Aplysia californica | reverse complement strand
AAAGAATTCTAAATGTCAGATCTTACATCATATCTGATCAGATTACTTTTATACGACGCCTCAATAAGCATTGATTTCGTGCTGTGCCGGATTCTGTTGCCATCAATACGAAGGTTCAAGTACACGTTAATGTGTTTCATCTCATTTTTTGTTTCGTTTTCTTTTCTTTCCTTTCGTTTTTTTTAGCCTACATTCTTTCAGCTTTGTTTTGTTTTGGGTTTTTTTTTGTGTGTATCTATTTTGTCTTGGAGCTGACACCCAAAGTAAGCACTCCCATTATCCTTAAATTTGATCTCTGTGACTCTGCCTTTATGTCCTACTTGTTTTGTGCACTTTTGTATAGCTTGCATTCTCTCTCTCTCTCTCTCTCTCTCTCTCTCTCTCTCCCCCTCTCTCTCTCTCTTGATTTAGGATCGTCAATGTATGTTTGTATGTGTTTGTTTATTGAGCCCCATCCAATGTACCTCCGTACGGCCTTTTTTTGACGACGACTTTTTTTTTCCACCATTGTCTACAAATGTTTTGCTTTTCGTGTTGCTCAGATTGGTCTCTCAGAAGTCTTTTTGGTAACCACCTGGCGTCTGCTTGCCCAATTGCTAGTAAGACAAGTATTATGGTTGAAACTACTGACAATGAGGTAAGCTACCACTGAGCAAGATACAACCTTCTTTTAGTGTGATTGTGAAAATAAGTACATTTTGTTTTCCTAGATGGAATAGGTATAAACTAAAGTATTATTTGAAAAATATCTACCCATTACATTAACTAATTTTGGAGATTTTGATTTTGGTGTCAAAATTTTTCCCTGTTCTTGTTTTTTTGTTTTTGTAAGTGTTTTACGGCGCTCGCAACTGCATAAGGTCGTATGAGCGCGCGGGACGCACTAAACTTTTTCAGTTGGAAGGAAATTTTGAATTTTGCCCGGGTGGCGGCCGAAGCCTACTCTTATCGATTTTAGACCACCAAAGGATCTTTAACTTGCACAGCTTTCACACGGGACCTCCGAGATTTTTCGCCCTTGTCCGAGAAGGCTAGGTGTAGATCTTTCCTACCAGAAGATCAGGGTGTGGCTGAAAGACAGCAGTAAGAAGAAGCCAATGAGTAGCAGTAGAAAGGCTGCAGAAAGAATCAGGAGCCCACAGGAGGGGGCAAAGGAGGTGAAGGGGTGGGGGGCAGAAAGAGGAGACGAAAGCAGACGAAAGAACATTGCTAGAAAGTAGGAAAGGATGTGAAAGGAGACAAATTTAGAGAAGAAAATTTTTTGGTCGCTACCCAGATTCGAACCTGGGACCTTTGAATAAGAGGCGAACACCTTAACCTCTAGGCCACAAGAGCCCCCTTTTCCCTGTTCAGATAATACATGTTCAACTAATAATTCAGTTTAAGCTTTAAAAGTACATTATGAAGATATTATATTTCTATTGTTCTGTGAATAATAAAGGACTTTTGGTTTCTGTTTTATTGATGTGTACGGTTTTTTCCAATATTTTATTTCCTTAAAACAGAAAACTTTTCGTATTGTCTATTAACATTCTTTTTCTTCAGTCTGGTGCGATATTTGATTATTATGTGTGATTCTATTCCACAGGCATCTCCAGCGTATAGACTGACACCCACACCAACATGGACTCACACAGTGACCAGAGGCACTGGGCAGCACACATATTCAGTCTATAATGTACGCTCTTTTACTGAAGTTGGCCGTGGTTTGAACATAGCAGGCACATATAATGACCCGTCGAAAGTGAAAGAGTTGGACCCACCACCCATCCATGCGCACAGATACATCACAGGTGGAAAATGCTAATATAGGTCTTTTTTTAAGATTCTGAGTTGCTAAAATTTGAGTTTTAGTGAAATTTGGTACTTATTTTTAGTTACACAGACCTGCCACTCATCCCAATTTAGTGGGGATATCCCAACTTTTTGCCCCTAATCTCAAGCATCCCAATTTTCATCACATGTGTCCTGAATTTTTGTTCCAGTCTACTGTTGCGCCGGATTTTTCGAAAGACTTACTCTGCCTTCTTCTCTATTTTGGGAAGCACCCATTTTACTTTATGTCGATAGGAACTCGGAGCATTATTTTCCCAAATATCGATGCCGGATTTAGTAGCTAACTTGTTCCAAGATGTGTTTGAACTTTGCCCGCACTCAGAATACTCCGATGATAGCCTTATAACTGTGACAACTGCGACATACAAATAATCGATAATATTGGTAGTTTTGCAGTTACTTTCAAAGCAAGCGTCGTCCGAGGTCTAGTGACCGTGTGTTCACACCAAACACTCAGACGAGCGAAAGTCATTCTAAACCTTACACAACTGACTGGGCTGGCTAAACTAAAACTTGGCCGTTGTCATCGCCTTGGTCTGAATGCCTATGAGGGAAAAGGGATTTGTTGGTACATTCGGTTAGTCGGCCGTTATCATTAGCCTAGAACGACTGTCGCTTGTCTGAGTGGTTGGGTGCCCATCGGGGGATCGGGTCGGGTCGGTTTGCTAGCCAGATTGAGGGCGCAAAGCGGCTATTGTGGCACAAGCCGATCACGCCTCAAAAACAAACGCATTTGTTTTCTGGCGACGAGTAGGGCGATCGGCCCGACCCGCAATGGGCTCCCGGTATACCGAGCTGGTCAATAAAACTTTCAATGGCCCGTTCGCATTACGTGACATGACTTTGGGGTATGAGTTCCACGTGTGTAGGGGACCGTCCGTTGATGGGGTCAACTTAAGTTCATGCACGCTGGTTCTAGTGTCTTTTGGGACTTGTGGAGATTTGTTTGTTACTGGTGGGGGGTGGGGGGAGGGTTAGACACTTGGACTATGAGTGCTTGACGTGATGCTTCAAGATTTAAAAAAAATAATAATATAACACACACACACACACACACACACACACACACACACACACACACTGAAACAAACAAACAAACACGCACAAAGGGCTTACAGTTATGGACACCCCCGAAAAATGTGTAAGTCTGTGTAGTCACCGTGGTGATTTGCTGTTGATCCTGTTGGGTTTTTTTATTTTTGACCAAATCCCGATTTTTTCCCTGCTGAGATCCTGATTTTGAGATTTCATAGAGTGGCAGGTCTGGTTACAGTTGTTTGAGAAAGAAATGATGATTTATGATGGAGGCTTTATGCCCAATTATTGTTTGAAGAGAATTAATTAAGTAATAGAGAACAATCATTGGGCAGAGAGGCAATTTTCCTTATGACTTGACTCACCTCTGTTGTTGGCTCTGCAGGGTATGGTCTAGAGGACGGAGGTGTGAGCTGTCTGATCACCAACACTCTGGATAGGAATCAGACTGTGATCTACATGGATGTGCTACCCTGGTTCACCCGAGTTTTCTTCAACTCCTTGACGGTTCAAAATAATGGTCTAGATGTGCCCTGTGAGTGTTTGCGCTTTTTATTTTGTTAGAGTGTTGTTTTGCTTTCTTGGTGCCCTTCTGATACAGGCTTGTGGTTGGTTGGTACTGGTGTGTTACATGTTCCTTCTGTCTTCTGTGTTGGTGATTTTTGGTCTTAATATGTTCCTTGCAAAATATGTATGAAGTCATACTTGACTGCCTGGAAACTTGATGGAGAACTGTTACTGTCTAGAATAGTGCTTTTTTAGGATAATTAATTCATGTTGATTCAACCCTTCACAGCTGCAACCAAACTGGAGTGGTTTCAGGCCAACAGAATACAGGAAGACTTTGAAAAAAATTATGTTTTTAAAATATTCGCATAAATGACTTTTGATTCTTTGAAATCATTGTGTAATCTTTTTTGAGATATTTTTTCATTCCCCATAAATTTCCAATGGGACTTTTTGTGGATGAAGCAGCAGTTACAAATACTCTACAGCATTTTGGTCTTCACATCGCGGATAATTTCTCTTTCCTCAATTTTTCAATTTCTTTCAAGCCGTTTAATGACTATGTGTCATCCACCCTCATGACTGCATCATGTTTGGAAAATTGACAGCGAGTGTTGTAAACCTTACACAACTGACTGCGCTTTCCTTTTCAGTCAAAGTCCACTTCACACCAGCCAAAGACCGCGTCCGCCCCTACCATCTCGAGCTCTCGTTCAACCTGTGGCCTCACTCTGTGACTCGTGTCAGCTTCTCTTTCACTCGCGCATTCCTCAAGTGGACCGAGTACCCTCCAGATGCGAATCACGGATTTTACATCGGCTCTGCCGTGATATCCTCCATGCTTCCAACATCTCGACAGTACAGTGCCCCACCTCTCTATTTCTCCAAGCTTGATACCATGTAAGGGTTTTGTGTTATATCAAACTTTGTCAGTTTGGTGTCCTTTTTTACTCAGTTTTAATGTATAATATAAGATGACCACATATACATACCTGTCTGGTCTGTCTTTAACTCTGAAGACTAACATCTGCAATTTCAAAAGTCAGGCAG
This sequence comes from Aplysia californica, assembly GCF_000002075.1. Taxonomy (NCBI): domain Eukaryota; kingdom Metazoa; phylum Mollusca; class Gastropoda; order Aplysiida; family Aplysiidae; genus Aplysia; species Aplysia californica. Next base: position 327,326 of record NW_004797650.1, on the reverse strand, counting down.
TAATGTTTCCATTTCTGAGGGAGTCAAAATGATGTAGGTCAGGTATTATGTACTTGTGGCATGGATCTGTTAAAGGGTTAAGGAAAGCTCAGGTAAAGCTGTATTAAACTGTACACATAGACTACTGTGGAATTTGCAATACTCTGAGTCTTTTCTGTATCCCAAAATTTGTCGTTGCAGCTGTGGGAATTGTGAGGGAGATATTTGAGCATGAGAAATTTACGGTCACAGGTTTTTATTTGTAGGAGTTAAGAAATACTCAAGCTTGAGAAATTCATGGTCACAGGTTTTCATTTGTAGGAGTTAATAAATACTCAAGCTTGAGAAATTCACGGTCACAAGCCCAGGTGTTCAAGTAATCTAGCTCTGAGCTGCCTCCCTCTTTATTTTTCCTCAGCCTGAATGACAATTCTTCGTCTTACTTAGTCCGTGTACACTCAGAGAGCTTGGTGGTCTCTCTGCCCACCCCTGACTTCTCCATGCCGTACAACGTCATCTGCTTGGCCTGCACAGTGGTTGCTATTGCCTTTGGCAGTATCCACAACCTCACCACCCGTCGGTAAGACTAAGCTCTCTCTTGTGTTGGGATGTAACTTTTTTTTGCTCTCAGAGGTCTTGATATAAATACAAAGTATTTGAAGGTATTTAGACCTGCATTTGCTGTATTATTGCAAGAGTGTCATTCTCATATTGACTATTGAATATGGGGCTCTTATAGTCTAAAAGTACAGTGTTCACCTCTCTGTCTAAAGTTCTTTGGATTGAAACCTGCAAAGGAGAAAAATATTTTTTTCTCTAAATTGTTCTCCTTTGACCTCCTATCCTGTTGTATGCATGTATGTAGTACAGGGTTTTACGGCGCTCGCAACTGCTAAGGTCATATGAGCGCGCGAAACACAAATTGTTTACTTTCGCAAAAGTTTACAGCACGATTGGTTAACTAATTGACTTTGAAATGCTAAAATGTTAAAATATTAAAATTCAGTGTAAATATATTTGTGATTTAAAACAACTCTTATAGGTAACAATAAACTATCCTGTTGTCTAGAAAAATTTGTTGCTTTGTGCAGCCTATTCTGTTTCTCTTGCGGAGGAACTGGCTTTTGCCAAAAACTTTGTTCAGTCTTTAAATTTAGATTGCGTTGTCAACTTTTCGTCTCTTCTTTCTTTTTCTTATTTTCATAATGCCACTCATATTTTTATTATATTCCTTTGCAGCTTTGTCAAGCTTGATCCAAGCCAACGAAAAGGTTTGTTGAGTAAGGTGAAAGGTTTTTTCAAGAGGTCCAAGAAAGAGGATGAGGTGGCGGATGACTCAAATAAAACCGCAGCGGCTGAGGATGCAGCTTGTCAAGAAAAGGAAGAGGATATAGCGGACCCAACGGAAGAGACATCGTGATCCTCGGTGCTGGTGTGAGCCCTTATATTGTGCTGCAGTTCTCTCTCTTTCTCTCTCTCTCTCTCTCTCTCTGTCTCTCTCTCTCTCTCTCTCTCTCTCTCGCTCTCTCTCTCTCTCTCTCTCTCTCTTTCTCTCCCTCTCCCTCTCCCTCTCCCTCTCCCTCTCCCTCTCCCTCTGTGTGTGTGTGTGAGTGAGTAAATCCTTCCACATCAGAAGACCATAATGCGAAAAGAAATACTGCCCATAGAATTTGTACTTCATTAATGGTTTAAGTAAAATTATATCATTCTGGACGACCCCAGACATCTTGCTTGTGCATACTTTTGAAGAGTGTTTGAGAGTTAGAATAGTGCAATATTATCTAAACATTTATAATAAAAGACATAAATATTTGGACATGATACTGCTTTTAAATGGTAGCCAGTGTAGCCCATGTAGAATTTGGGGTTCTCTGGGTGGATTTTTTTCTTCTTTAAGAATGAGACTAGCAGTATTTAAAGTGAGCTACATAGCGCCTTTATCTGAAGAGATTCTTTGCTTTTCATATCAGTGTCATGCTGTGAGCAGTTTGCAGTAAGCAACTGTTGTTTTGTTTTACCAACTATGGATGTAGTGTAAACAAATTTCTTCACTTTTTTTGTTTGGTTTGGTAAGTGTTTTATGCCGCTTGCAACTGCTGTACATTGTGTGAACTGTGTATGTGTGTGTGAACTGTGTATGTGTGTGTGAACTGTGTATGTGTGTGTGGTTGTTTGATCATGATTGGGAAGTGATTACACAAAAGGGGTAGTTTGCATGCTCTGACCATTGTTGGTTACATCGTCATGATCATAATCTGTCGTTTGACATTTTCTTTTCTTAGTCCTGGGGCTCATCCGCATCACCTTCCTCCTTTTTCTTTCTTCTGCACTGAACAAGGTACGCACAATATCCATCTTTCAATCCTTTTATCAAAACCGGATACAATTTATTTTCCGACCATTGTACCTTCACAGATACTTTCCTTGATTTTCTTCAATATCTCTTTTATTTTTTGTTATCATGGTTGAATGGTATACTCGAATTACGGGTGTGTTGAACACATGTGTCAGTCCCCGACATGTTCGATCTACCTGTGCCCGACTAATTTTGTTTGTACTTGTTGTCTAATTTTTATATTTTTTTGTCAGCTCCCTCTTTCTGTTTCGTTATGATTGATTGTGATATGTTATTTTATTTTCAGTCCTGAATGAATTCGTTACATTTGTAGCGATTTTCGAATGAGAGCCGAGTAAAAAAAAGTTGAATGAATTGATTGTTCATGATTCAATTGAATAGTGCAACTATTGTATTTTGCATTTTAATTATAGTCATTGAATAGAGCGTGTTGATGAAGATATGGCGGACTGTGGTGGAGGCTACTATTGCTTCTGAATGCATGTTTCTATGCCTTCTCTCTACAAAGACTATGCAGTCTTCGATATTGAGGCTTTTGGGTTATAACTCTGTGGTGCTGTACAGCCTCATTACTCCATGGCCCACCATTCTTGATGCAGCTGCATTTATGTCTGCAAATACCCATTCTTCAACTGAAGATAATGTTATGGTGTATTTTTGCCAGATTTTTGCTTGCCTCCATGAATGTTTTTCCAAAGAATGAAGGCTCACATTTTTGCAATGGGAAAAAAATGTCAAATAAATGTTGATTTACTGATCACCTTGTTAATGTGTATCATTTAATTTAGCTGAAACGTTCATTTTGACTGCTCAATGTAAGACTTCGTTCTACGTCACTTTTCACAGTGGCATATGGTGGTGTTTTACACTGAGTAGTTGATTTGAGTTTGAAACATTTTTCTTTTACTACAAAATTTTCTTTTCTGGCAAGAATGTGTTTTGTACAAGTTTGTAGTGTGATGTGAAGTGAAATAATTGACATACAGCAGGGTGTTTGTGATGCAATTCAAACCAGCTGTTTCTTATTACATTCCTCACTCTAGTGCTATTTGATCTTTCTTTTTTTTTTTGTACTGCTGTTCAAAACTCGATCTTTATCTCTAGACATCTTTCACCCCAATCGAATTGTATCATGAGTTTATTAAATTTTTTTTGTTGATTTTGTGAAGCTTTCCTCATGGCATTTCCTATCAACTATAACTACTATGATTCGCTATAACTACTATGATTCAAGCCTTGTTTGAATTTCATTGGTCTATCTTCTCCCTTTTTAAAATATGAATGACTTGTGGTTAAGTTAATTTGTGGAAAGGTAAACTGTGCATTAAGTTAAGAAGCACTGCCGTACAGTGCAAACACATGTATTGAGAAACCCATTAGCTTGTGTTGATAAAACATTAAGGTATTCATATTTGATGTTGTCTAAATGAAATAACCTATATGTCTGCGCTGTGTTCAGTGAATACAGACAATGTTTTTCTCATGTCTTTCAGTATGTTATGTTTTATTTGTTAAAGAAAGGTTCAGACATCTCTCGACTGTGGTGCGGCAAACTGTTTCTTGAATCCAGAAAGCAGCATTCTGTAATTCTATTTGTTAAAGGGGTTTTTCATGCCTCTCTAGCCGCTTGGCGCAGTCGTACAGGAGATAGTTATTATTAAACGTTCTTTTAGTTACATTAGAGACATTATACCAGTTCCGTGATATCTCATAGGGAGACTCTGATCACTCTTCAGTGGACGTTTAAACATTTCAAGCTGTTGAACAATACCATGATTTTTTTAGATGTATTTATTACTTCATGTTTTGTACAATATATTTGCCATTGTAGTCTTTTTGATTATTGTGTGTTCTGAGTATCTTTTGGTCAGAAACATAAAAGTTGACCCATGTTGTCTTGATGATTTGAAGTCCAAATATTTTCTATAGTTATGGAATGTGTGTGTTATGTGAATTTGCTGAAAACAGTCTATACAGTAAATTGATTTTCCTATCCATTGAAAAAGCTTGCCAACTAATGTATTGTGAGACGCTCAGTTCACAATACAACTGCGACAGCTCAATTTTATATTTCTATGGCTGTATGGCAGAATGTAGTATAAAATAAAATATGCCATAACAGACTAGAAAAGCATACTTCATACAAATGCAACGCAGCTTTGTTTTGGTAGCGTTTAGTTGCTGTCGAATTCTTAAAGAATATCATGTCAAGTTGGATGAGTAAAAGACTGACTTGCGTTAATTTAGGAAGGAATTTTGAAGGCTGCTGTCTGATTGTTACATCAACAAATTTTATTTAGGAAAACTCTTGGCTTAAATGACTTCATTCTTAAAGTAGAGATGTATATTGCCTACCTCACCTCTGTTTTTGCAACACAAGATCATTACCTCCCAATAGAATTTCAGTCGAAGCTGAGCATTGCTGTATGGGTTGCGCACACTTTTTTATTTCATTTTTTAAAAGTGAGTGTTTGTCTGCCCTGGTCTTGTGTCATCCAACAACTTTGTCCAATCTGCTGAGTGTTTTGCGTCATAATTTAGGAGGTCTCATGGCTTTATCTATGTTAGTGTACACAAAGATTTCATCATATCTTTAGAGAATGGAAGTTGGTGGGTTCCCTAAGAGTAGTTTATCCTTGCTTTTGTCAATGGCATTACTGTCCTTATCTGTTAGTTTGTGAAATGTGGCCATAATCATTTTGACATGTCTTTAGTTACAACTTAACTCCTTCTCATCTTTCAAACTTTAAAAGCTTCATTTTTATCAGCATGTTCCTGCATTAGATGACACTTGACCTTGGCATAATGTGTTGTGCTGAATTTTTTAAAACTTTGTGGATTTGATATAATCTTCATATGCACATCTGTTAATATTACTTGGCCTATGACACCCTTCGCCCCTGTTACCCTACCCCATTCTGCTTGTCTTTCTGTTGATCTGTAAAACAGGGTTTAAAAAGGAGTTCTCCTACAGGTACTTAGTGCTGGTCAAAAGTGATAACTAACTTGATCTCTGCAGCAACGTGGCATTTCATCACCTGAACATTAGAATAAAGATGAAAATGTGACTGTGAAAATAAGGCAATATTTGATACATGTAGCAGGTCAGAGCCATGCTATTGGGGGACTTGCAGGTGTACTTGGAGTTGATACATGGCAAAGGCAAGTTATCAGTCTCATCAAACGGAGTTGATACATGACAAAGGCAACTTATCAGTCTCATCAAACAGATGTGGGCAAGTTTCATTTACAGATCACTTTTCCTGTAAATTTTCTAGATTTTTTCAAACAATCATGTCACTCTGTGTCTGGTGTTGGAGTAAGCTGTTGTAACAGTATGATATGTGCCTGTGTCATTATATGTTATATGTCAGCTGGCGTACATGTAAGTGGTGTGGAAGTGTTGGGTTTTTTTATCAATGAAATATTTATGTTTTTGTCTCAAATTATGAAATTGTTTAATAAATTTGGAAAAGAATTTAAAAGAAATGCATTTGTTTTTTGTGGAAGGAGCCAAGAAAGATCTGAAACTGATTTCTGGAAATGTTATTGGTCCTCTTAAGTCAGATTTGTTTTGTTTTGAGGGGGGGTTTTTCACACAGTTGAATCAACAGTACTATTCTACAATGCACACTGGTCCAGTCTTTTCAAAATGAAACAGCAGGCAAAGTCAGAAGTGGAAGGGAGAAAAGAAGGCAGAGAAGAGGCAGCACAATCACTAGGGCTGGATCCTGCTCGCCAAATTTGAGAGTGGCGATTCGCGATTCAGTTCCGTTCTCGCACTCGCGACCCAGCAGTAACAATCACTGCTGCACACACTTGTCAAAGGGCACATGTTTTTGTGTGTTTATCCCACCACGAGAAGTGTTGCACCTCTTTCTGGTGTGGAGCTATTTGTTAACACCCCCCACCCTTTTCTTCCAACTGAAGTGATAAATCTGGATTTAATAATATATTGTTACGTTTTTTACCCCTCTTTTAGAAGGTATGAATGTACGCAAAGTCTGATTTGGTTTTCTTCCCTTCCTCGTTCACAAGATGGAAAAGCTGGTCACCTTACAGTGGTCCTCTTCAGATTTCTACACAGTTTTTGTATTTATCAATTTCTGTCGACCTTGTGAAAATTCCGACGGAATGCACAGGTAAAAGCCGTGAAGTACTGTACAAACATTTGAGAACATCCTTCCTCTTCATTTCTCTTCTGCATCCTCCCCAAAAAGTCTGCTGAAATGTTTGCCAGCATAGCAAAGTGAAATGCTTAAATGGGGATCTGGTCTCTTTCCTCAGTTAGGTCAAATTCAAATGCATAATTGATTGGATCAAGGTTATTTCAAATGACCAAATTGAATATCGTACTTCAAATATAATTAACTGCTCCACCCCCCCCTCCCTCTTAGGGCCAACTAGATAAACGAGTTCGTTTCTTAAGTAGCAAACGCAGTCAGAGTGAGCAAAAAATGGATGGCTGTGCAAATGGACTGCAAACTTCAAGACATTCATTTTGGGCCTGTCTGCGACCTGATTTTATTCACTCAGCAGGTGGGCAAACAGACGAATTTTAGCGGAAAAGATAATCAACGCCTATCATCTGTTGTTTAATTGGGCATAATGTTACAGGCCACTAGGGGTGCCACAGTAGATGAGAGAAGCTGGTGACGCAGCACCAAGTCTGAAACCTTTTCCTATGTGTGTGGGTCACACTGTGTGCGTTCTAATTTATTGAGATGGCCAAAGTTTAACAAATTTCCAAAGACCGTGGGTGGTTGGCGGGTGCTCTGGTGTGGTTTGCTCCTTCTTTCCTATCAAACATCTATTGTCCTGATCTCTCCTCCTTCTTTTTTTTGTTTGTTACTCTCTTGTAACACCTCTATTCTTCGGCACTTATATTATGACCTTATTTTGTTGCAAGTGCCGTAAAACTCTTACTAAAACTAAAACTTTCCAAAGACCTTTTGATTTTTTCCGTCGTTGGTCCCAGCAAAATTTTGAATTTTATGGAGGCCATTGGCCTTTATGGCAAATTGTAAAGTAAAACTGTACTATTTAAAATTTTTATGTCAACTAGAAAAAATTGTTTTGGATTGAAAATATATGTATATTTACACTGATTTTTAAACATTTTAAGATTTAACTACTGACCTGAGCCAGCCGTACAGCGAACTGTTGTGAACAAGACCAACTTGTGTTTCGCGTGCTCATATGACCTTACGCAGTTGTGAGCGCCGTAAAACCCTATACTACTGACTGAAAGACCTTTTGTGGAGGAGGAGGAGGGAATACCCGGGTCGCCATGAATGGCACCCAGCTGCAATATGCTACATGTCCCACTTAGATGGCAATGTACTGTAGTTTGTGGGGGGGGGGGGGGTAGTAGTATTATGCAATACAAAGCGTTACTCCGTTTGCCGTCCACCCACTCAGATGCATGGAGTCGCCCGGTCCGTCTGCTCGCTGAACGAACAGTTGTCTCTGCGCCTGAAGTGCAGCAAACAAATCTTAACAAGTGGACCATTCGTAACCCATCCATTCATTTGCGAGTATTACCAGCCGTCCGTTCGTGCCTCGCAGACGCTAATTTAGTGAGCTTACCCCTACTCTAATCTCCCTGTCTCTCTATCACTCTCTGTCTCTCTATCACTCTCTGTCTCTCTATCACTCTGTCTCTCTCTCTCCCTCTCCAATTTGCAGCATATTCAAACAACAACAAAGACTTCATTCATAAAGTTTTTAATATTCTTTATTATATAATATATAGATATGTATCTAAACCAAGGGCATGAATATCAAAAGTTAATGTGGAACTTACAAGAAATTGGATTTTTAAAAATATCTACGAACAGAACCCTTAGAACTGTCGAAGCTAAATAGCCCTACTCAATCAGTAATAGCATTATCACAGTTTTCATTGCTCTGAGTGAAAGAGAAATACATTTAAAAGATATATGAATAGTAAAGAAAATTCCATATAAAAGATCTCAAAAACAAAAAATTACACTGTGTAGAAGACAACCAAAAAAATCACCTTATCACAATACATATGCAAAAATATATTATTATTATCAAAATATCTCCAAAAATGGGATGAATAAATAGAACAACTTTCCAGATTGCTTGCAGTCACAATTTGAGTTCCATCTATAACTTAAAAAATCAATCAATCCCACATCATTTATTATTACACTGAATCTTTTTAAAATTCAATAAAACGCTACAGATAAAAAATCTATGAAATTAAAAGAATAGGGCAATGTATAAGATATTCATAAATAATTTAGAATCGTATTTGCTCCGCAAAAATATCTCGAACTTATCCGTAGATTGTTCATTATATTATGAACAGATAACTAAAAAAAATCAAGAGATGAGGAACAAATCAATATGAATTTCTGTGAACTTGGAAAAGTGACAGAGATGCATGATTGACAAGAACTGAATCTGATGCTGGTAGCAGAGTTTCAAAGAGTATTTTAAAAAGTGTGGATAAGAGACGAAATTTTAAAGACAAAAATTTTGATTCTCTCTTTGAAATAAATGAAGGACAAGTTGACATGCAAGGTCAAAAGTAAGGTTCAAGAAAAAGACACGATGAATTTTGAGAAGCCACCTTCATTTGCGAGCTTAATCAAAACACTTCTCCAAACAAAAATCTTATAAAGGCTGAGAAAAAAACCAACAGCAATGGGAAAGCACATGGAGAAAGGATTGAGACTAGAAAAGAACCTGTGCCCAAGAGAGTAAAATGATGACATAATGAGAGTAAATACATGTAAAAGGCAATCGGTCGAGTGACACCCACAATTCTCCAGGGTTTGGGGAAAAAGTACTGGGATTTTCTTCAGGCATGTTACTTACTTCTATTCAACACATTTGTTATCCATACAGTGGTAGAACAGAAACTTTTCATGTGGGCTAATAGAAATAAGTGGAAGGCACGAAGAAAAACGAAACTTTCATCAACTGACCACTCGTCAACATCTGTCAGAAACAAAGAAATGAATTGCTCAAAACAATTTGGTATCAATGCTGAGTTTGCAATGGTGTAAAACTTATCCCGAACTAATATGTAAGTCAGGATTACAACAAAAACATGGACATATATATGCTGAGAAAATGAGTTAATATATGAGTAGAAGGAAAAGATACAAATATGCAAGAGGAAATAACAATATCACTGTGATAGTTGGACGGATGTTGGCCATAAATTCGTATTGGTAAAGAAACAGAAAATGGTCTACAGACCACATCATTCACTTTGCATGTAAAGGAGGAAAATTTGCAACAATTGTTCAAAATTTGAAATGCACAATTAGTATAGAAAAATTTAAGTCATTAAAAAAAAAATCACATATTGCCATATGATTATAATGTTTCCTGTGTAACCAAATAAATGCATAGCCTACTAGAATAAAGCCTACTACAATTGATATTGATAATGGAACAATTGAAATAAAATAAAGAGTACACCTTCTGTGTTGTCAAATAAGTTCAAGAACAGGTTATTCAAACAACTTACCTCATAAAACAGATGTGCAAGTATCGACAAGAATAGATCTACATGTACGTTTTTAGTCCTGTCTAAAGAAGTACACAAACCGGTTATCTGAGTCACTTATTTGACATCACAGAGCAGCGCAACACCTCGGAGGACCCAATGATCAGCGACAACGTTCTGACCAGTGCGAAGGATGACCTCCGCGATGTAGGTGAGGTCAGTACGACGAGGCTTTTTGTAGATTGGGCATTTGTACAAGCGGGGGTTGTCCGCATTGCTGGTGCTGTTTATTGCAGTGATGTGAATCACTGGCATGGACTCAAACAGGACCTGGGAGATAGACATTTTTGAAAAAATGAAACGAAGCTTCTTTTTTTTTTTTAAGTAAGCGTTTTACGGCAGTTGCACTTGCACTATGTACAGAAAAGTGGGAAGACATGGAATAACATCAAGAGGCTAGCCCAGGATAGAGAAAGGTGGAAGGTGTTTGTCCGTGGCCTATACCCTGATGCAGGGTGAGAAAGGCAATGATGATGATGATGACTTGCACTACAATTGCCGAAGATAAGAGGTGTTACAAGAGAGTAACAAACAAAAAAAATGAAGGAGGAGATATAAGACGATAGTTGTTTGATAGGAAAGAAGGAGCAAACCACACCAGAGCACCCACAAACCACTCACAGACGTGTAACTTCTGAATTCATTACCAAACGATGCATTTTGTTAGAGAACAAAGCTTGACCATTGTCAATGATTTGTAAAACCATAGAGTTAAGCAGGTAAAATAGTGATGGTTTTAAAGACACTAGGGGTTTACCACAGCTAGCAACAGTAGGAACACTAAGGGGAAATATTAAGCAATGAAAAGAAGGCTTGCAGTTGCAGTTTGAGAATGTATAAAACAGCAGTATCTATCCGGAGACATCTCCGATGGAGATAGACCAATCAAAATGCTTTGTGCCTCTAGACCAAGTTAAAAAATTGGGGGGTGTTCTAGGGGGGGCACACCTCCTGTTTTAACCCATAATTTGATATTTTACTGCTAGGTTTCAAAATTTTTTTTTAATACTTCATTTGCGACAGTATTTGTGACTATATGTGTGATCTGCAGCAAACAATACGCAGTTTGACCCCCAAAGCAGTGCATCTGTGTGCGGGACTGCGTCTGCGAATAGTTCCTGGGAACTTGTGAGAGACGTCTCTGAATATCTTCTGCTGTATAAAATAGGGAACAGCAAATATTATCAGCAAAGGGAAAACAGCCTCACCTTGGGTTTTGATTCAATTAGTTTGCTGTTCCGTTTGTCCCAGCCAGCGCCATCTAGGAAGAGGCCGTGGACATAGACACCCTCCTGTGGCTCTTGAGGCACGGCGTCAATGTTCTCAAATTTGGTCACTTCGTTGTACAAGACCACAGTGTCCAGGGCCCAGCCTTTGTGGTTACGGGTCACTTTCTGCAGAGCAACAGAGGCAATGCAAGCATAAGGTGGTGCACACTTCCTCTTTCCTAATTGACTGAGAGTCAGATATTTTTAGTTTTAGTAGAGGTTTTACGGCGCTCGCAACTGCATAAGGTCATATGAGCGCCAGAAGATTAGGGGTGTTACAAGACAGTAACAAACATAAAAAGAAGAAGGGGAGAAAATGACGATAGACGTTTGATAGGAAAGGAGCAAACCACACCAGAGCACCCGCCAACCGCCCACAGTCAGATATTGGTAAAAGAAAGCACAAACAAAAGGACGAAAAAAAAAAACAAAACAAACAAACAACTGCTACTAACATTAGTGACTTCTAATATGATTCATGTAAAGTGGATGTGCAAAGACTTCAAGGGGCAATATTACTTTATTTGATCTTTTCAACATAGTAGAATGACAAAAACATGAGGTACTATATTTTATTCAAAAATTCTCAACAAAGAAGTCTTGCCTCTCCAATGACTTTACCGTGTTAAAATGGACACTATACCCATACAATTACAAGACAACATTACAATTTTACAATCCAACAGCCAGAGGCCTAGAGCCATGTATTATGAAAGATTAGATTTATATGTGTTCAGAAAAAAGAGAGGAAGGCTGAGAAGGAGATAGGAGGACAACATTACAGAGTGGACAGGAAAGACGATGGGTGACAATCTGAGGAGAGCAGAGGACAAAAATAGATGGCGAGAGCTGGTTTTCCAATGAAGTGGTGCCCCCACGGTTGCCCCAACCACGGGATAGAAGAAGAAGAAGTTCAGAAAATAATAATAACACACATTCCATTAATAAGAAATTAAAAATAATATAAATTTCTTTGATAGAATCAATATCTATACATGGTTTCTTTTTCTTACCTGTCTCATTGCTGTAAGGAAGCCTTGAGCATTGAAGAAGCCAGTCATCCAGAAAGACTTTGGAGCTCCGTTGTAGAGCCAAGAGCGGAACTGGGTGTTCCTGTCCTGAAGCTCATTCAGCCAAAAGCTGATGGTACTGGAGTCCCAGGAAATCTATGAGAAGCCAAAATACACCCTGTGATTCGTGACATGGAATATAAAGACTCACAACAGATATCAAGCAACATTAAGATGGCAGCATTTCAATGGGTGGTGGTTATTGGGTGTGTCCCTCAGCAAGATAGGGAACCGTTTACTCGTGAACAGTCACAGCACTACCATTTCTTCCCTGTCCCCGTTGTTTTATGCAAGAAAAATTCTGAAATTATGCAAACTGAGCCCAAAAATGTGAAATTATGCGATTCTGTTAATTTTAACAAAGAATGATAAAGGAAAATAATCAGAAGTTATGCAAAAATTGATCAAATTTTGCTAAATTATGCGGTGTGCATAAAACCACGGGGACAGATTTCCAGCAATGCTACACTTGTTTAGAAAGTTGTCGGTGGAGTACAACCATTTGACTTTTACATTATTAATCTGTCCCTGTGGTTTTATGCACCCTGCATAATTTAGCAAAATTAGATAATTTTTGGCATAATTTCTGATTATTTTCCTTTACTGTCCCTGTAGAATTATGCGAATTTAGATGGCCAAATTATGCCCAAAAAATGCCAAATTATTCAAAAATTATGCAAGTTACCGTAACACCATTTGCGACATGTTTTGCACTTTTTCAACACAAATTTTCATGACTTTTATGTTTTAAGTACAGAAGAATTTGAATAATAACAAAACATAAAACAAAAGTTGGGATTAATTTTCTCAACTTCTAAAAGCAAAATCCTGAATCTAGGAGAAAATTTTGAGAATTGACATCCCTGAAAGAAACCAAAGACTTCCTTACCTTCTTCCAAGCAGCTGGGATACGACCGTCGTAGATACAGTCCAGGGCATCTCGGAGATTTTCACTCATGATGATGGTACCGTCAATGGCCAGCTTGAGGTCAACAACAGTGTTCCTGACCGCTGTGATCACAATCTGCATCCGATCCAGTTCCTGGCAGCAGAAAACACATGACAAGATGAGATGAGAAAGATCTTTATACTCCTAATAATATGTGCAGAGACGAGAAAGATCTTTACTCCTAATAATATGTGCATATATACATGAACATGACAAGATGAGATGAGAAAGATCTTTACTCATAATAATATGAGCATATATACACGAATATGACAAGATAAGATGAGAAAGATCTTTACTCCTAATAATATGTGCATATATACATGAATATGACAAGATGAGATAAGATCTATGTAGAGATGAAAGGAACAAATAAGCCAGAACTTTATATTCCTTTACTGATAAATTTTTCTCATAGCTGCAGTCCATAACCATAAATGACAAGTATACTCATAACAAAAAACTCCCACATACCAGTGTTAACCCTATCCATACGCCCTGGGGTTATTTTGTACCCCCGGGGTTATATTCTTCACATTTTAGAATACTTCTAGTACGAAGATCTCTTCGAAACTTTCAGCATTTCTCAAAAAATCATTTTGACAGACTGCTATGCAAAGCATACAGATCGAATAACAAGTAAATTTCCTCTTTGGAAAATGGTGGCACAGAGTTCCCCACATGGTTTGAATACGATAGTAAAACACGACGTACAGACAGGGTTTAATATGTGTGGTATCATTAAAATGTCATTTAGAGAATTCAAATGATCATTCAATGAACAGTATGTTGTGGAACTGAATAGAGTGAGAGAAAAGCTATTAAAAACAGGATCGGAACACACCAGATCTGCAACAGTGGCAACAAAAAAACACTTTATTTCTACAGACACACAAAGAGAGTAACCAAGAGAAAATGAGTCATTTGTAAAGAAAGAAAAATACACGTTACCTATCACCAAGAGTACCATTGATCTACGAATTTGATTTTTTTTAAAAGAAACTATTTTTTTTCTAACTCACAAATTGAAGCAAAGCCTTTAGAAAATGTAGCTCTCATGTAAAAATCAAAGAAAATTCACTTACGTATTATTCTGTAACGACAATAAATGTCCTACATTTCCATGATGCTGACTCAAAACCTGACAAACTGACCTGTCTCAGGAAAATCACCAGTGGCTCCAGATTGCCCAGTTTGGTGAGGCAGGCCCTCTTCTCAAATGGGTCATAGTCCTGGGGCAGTTTGTTGAGGACATCATCGCAGAACTTGTAGACCATGGACTCACGGGTCTCCCCACCCCCTGAGGAGCTGTCCTTTGGTTGGATGTTCAGAATGGTATCCAAGATAGTCTTGGCAGTCACACTTTGATAACTGTAGAAGGGACACATTTGCGGAGACGTGAGCTATCATCTCATTGAGAGAAATAACCGGTGCATCTTGAATGAATGTACAAAATTAATGCTCAAGTCAAGGAGGCAGAAAGAGTAGGTGAGATGATGAAAAATAATTGTAATTTTATGAATCTTACCCTTTAACTTTAAACACTCTTATATCCTTCAAAAGTTAGGACCTCGGAATAATTATAATCTCTGTCTCTGACAAGACTGAAACAAGTAGGCTTAGGTGATGAGTCTACTTAAAAAACTCTAGAAACAACCTTATTTTAAGAATGCCCTTTTGACGATTCAAACTACAGTTATAGGCCCCTACATACATTCCATAACAGCACAATACCCACTGAGCTATTGGTGCGTCCTATGACATGAAGACAAACAACTATTGCTGTCCCCGTAGTTTTATGCACCCCGCATAATTTGGAAAAATTTTATCAATTTTGGCATAAATTCTGATTATTTTCCTTTATCATTCTTTGTTAAAATTAACAGAATCGCATAATTTCACATTTTTGGGCTCAGTTTGCATAATTTCACAATTTTTCTTGCATAAAACGACGGTGACAGCTATTGGTCAAAATGTATATCCTCCACAGAAAACTAAATAAAGCACTGTCATAGAAAAAGTTATTATGACGGAAACAGTCAAGGGGAAACCAAAAGACCTCCATCAATTCAAAATCTAAAAACAAAAATCATCTTACCATTCCTGTCTTCTTTCTAATATGTCCAGGGTATACAAAGAAACACTATTGTGTCCAAAGAACATTACTTCAAAGTTTTGGTTTGAGCTGAGTTCTTTCTTTGTAACTTTCATAGAACAATGAGATGAAATACTGACTCTTCAAATAAAGGTGCCCTAGTAGTAGTAGTACAGGGTTTTACGGCGCTCACAACTGCATAAGGTCATATGAGTGCGCGAAACACAAGTTGGTAGCATTCGCAACAGTTCACTGCACGGTTTGTCGACAATTAGACTTTAAAATGCTAAAATACTAAAATTCAGTGTAAATATATTTGCGATTTAAAACAACTCTTATAAATAACGATAAAAAAAATAATAAATTTTTTAACAATATCGTTTCACTTTACAATTTGCCATAAAGGCCAATGGCCTTCATAAAACCCAAAATTCTGCTGGGAACAACGACGGAAAAAATGTATGTTAACATGACAAGAACAAAAGCTCACAGCAATGTATTGGTTTTAACTGTTATGTGAATGTCAAAGAAGAAAAATATAAAGGTTATTAATATTACTGTTTAGGATATGCACCTATCTGATGAAAGCTACAAATTAGCACAGACTAACATTGTACAGAGAATCTGAGAGAGAGGGTGACCTTTTATCTAAAAAGAAGTATCGGATACTGATAACACAACAGAAAAAGAATAATGAGGAATGAGAGTATGTGTTCATATATGTGTACAATAAAGATGTATCTTATCTTATCTTATATATGTGGTAGTTATTGGCTCTAACAGAAAATGAATCAAAGCTTCTACAATGAGTGTTGATGTAATGCTAGTGAGGAAGGAGGAAGAAGGAGAAGATAAGGAAAAGAAAGATAACGGCAAAACAATTTCTTCAAGATTTTAATTGATTAGGAGAATGTTCCACTGTTTCTAAAAATCAAAACAGGTCGACAAGGGGGTTAATGTATTCATACATCCCACAATTTGTAAAAAGGACAAAACCCAATCCTTACGTGATATCTGCATTAGCATTAAGTCCAAACACTTCAGGGGCGTCGGTAGAGGGCAGGTCGTTGATGTACTCATGGTACTCATTGATCTTTGTACACTTGGGAATGTTGTAGCCCTTGTAGAAGACGAAGTTGGGCTCGAACATCTTCTCTCCGAACCAGACTGAACAGAAGGTGTTGAGCAGACGCTTGTCATAGTCATCAGTGACGCGGCCACCATATTGGATCTCACCAAACATGTAGTGCACTGTGACCCACGTCACTCCCTGGAGGAAGATACGAAAGTGCACAATAGAGAGTAATATTGATAAATCGGCACACTTGTGAGTCTCAAGGAAAATCAAACCTCGGTTCAGTTGCTTGGCTGTTCCAACAGCAACTCAGTTCTTGAACTTTTAAAAAAATGAATGAAAACATACGGATTATTTCTGAGAGGCAAATATCTTAATTCTATTGTCATTTCTATGAATGAAATAGTCATTTCCCTTGATGCTTTGAAGTACAAGGCGATTGTCCGGAGACGGTCAGTCATGTTGGAAGAAGCTGTCTTAGCTATTTTCTGTGAACAGAGTAGTCTGGAAGACAGTACAAATTGACAAACTTTTAAAAATTATATCCTGAAACAGCTGTTGGTTTGTAATATGATTAAAGCTTTCACACTCCTTTTTTGCTCATAAATGATTCTGCTTCCTGCAGCTTCTAAAGATTTTTCTCCCAAGACCTGGCGGGGACCACCTAGGTTGTGACGGATACAAGGGTGCTGGTTGAAATAAGATAGAAAATTACTAATGTAGATCAATACAGCACAAACACTATCCTCTGCTGAGATGGAACAAAACCAACTTCAGACTGAACACATTGCAATACTAACCTTCTTTGGGTCCATGTCATCCAGATGGTTTTGCACAAACTGAATACTAGCATTGAAGTCAGATGTGTTGAACTCATAAGGAATGTTCCAGCCCAAAGGACCAAACTTTCTCCTCTCCTGAACAACAGTGTGCAAGAAGGCCACTCCATAGAGCATTGGTTTCCACTGGGGCATGTTGGAGATGTCCAGGAAGTCCTGTGTGACACCAGCGTACGTCCTCTTTAGACCCGCCTTGACTCCCTGCGGGGGCTCATTGGTGAACTTGATGGAAATCTAAAGGAAGAAAATACATGATAATATAACATAAGAGGTCCACACAAATTCTGAATTTAGGAAGTGATAATTTGAAGAAAACGGAATTCATACAAATTCAAAATGTACAATCACTTCCAAAATAGAATAAACCCTTCTAGGCTGGGTCAAAATGATGTGCAAGCTTGATTTTTTACATTTTGTCAGTACTATCTAAATGCAAGCAACATATTGGCAGTGGAAAACAAAATTTATATCATTGGTGAAGAGGGCTTGAATACAAGGGTTCCAAGATTAAATAACATAAACATGAAAAATCCAATCAACCCTCTTTACACTGCCAGCTCTAGGACCCCCATTGAATTGGCCTTTTAGAAGTAGAAGGTACTTCATGCATCAACAACATATTACACAAGAGGTTTAATCAGAGGTCAAGACAGCTGTGCAGCCAGCTTTTATAGTAAAAGATTATAAGTTGGTGTCTCTAAAGTCAATAGCTTGGGCGAAAATTCAATACAAAGACACACACACATGCACACATACATACATACATACATACATATGTACATACACACACACAAACACACATACTCGAACACCCACATAGACAACTGACCTGCAGGAAGTTAATGGAGAACTTCGGGTGGACTTCTGTGGTGACCCACAATCGGAACTCATCATGAATGGTCTCTGTCTCAATGATAGCGTCCATGATTTCGTTGACGTAGTCCAAACTGAGATGGCAGTTCTGGAGCAGCATCCACCCTCCCGAGGCCACACCCTGCTGAAGCAGACGTCGAGCGTGCACCTCCTGACCTTGACCCATGGAGATGGCATTGCACTCTGAGAATAGATGATAAGGGATGTTAACATCTAAGCGTCCAATGACGAGAAAAACCATCTTCTAGCAAAGCTCTTATCAGGGCCAGAGACAAGATTACTCCAGTTGAAGTATTTCTTTGAACAAAGCTGTCCAACTTTTAGCTAACACAGTCGAAATTGTCTGAGACTACAGCCACCCATTGCCCATTGTCGAGGAGAAAAGTGGACCTCCATCTAAGACAGGTGGTCATCTGACATAGAATAATTACGTATTGTTCAAATTATGCAAGGAAGGAAATTGGAAGTGACTGTTTGTGCAGGTGATTGTCTTATACAAGTGGCTGTTACTGTTAAAGCAGGTTCGACTTTATTTTCACAATGTAGGCTTTACAGAAGTAGATACATTCTTTTCTCAAATGCAATGCAGATGGTCGCTAAAAGTGAAAGTAATGCAGTCTCTGTAAGCTCACCAAGCCTCAATTTCTTGGCCAGTCCTTCAATAAGGGGCGTGGGGTCAGAGCCCATGGAGAGCAGGCACACAAGGGGGGAGCGGTTGCTGCTCTCTTGCCACATCTTCTCCAGGTCCAGAATAATTCCCTCAGAGTATTTCTCTCCCATTGTGTCTGCGATATATTTCTTTGCCTGGACAAGTAAAAATATTTTTATTATAATAAAATTCATATGTTGTCAGAGAAATAAATACTAGGAGGCAATGATGTTTAAGTATTGTCTGAAAAATAAATATCGTTTGATTCAAATGAGTTTGATCTCTGCAGGCAAATACAAATTAAAATATCCATCAGTGAAAAAGTTATGTCCCTGCTGGAGGGACAATTAATCCCATCAGTACCCTCAGGCTGATTTACATTACAATTATTTAATTGAGATGATGTTTAAAAGTTGCATGAGGCAAAAACATTAATTTAATCATAATTATGTTTAAAAGTTGTCCGAGAGAAAATAACCATTATTTGACACAAATGGCATTCAATTGTAACGCGAGTGTTTTATTTACTACTAGATCTTCAAATAATAAAAATGGTAAAAATCCTCACAGCTTGGTCTTTATCCAATAAAATATAGCAGTGCCAGCAAAAATGTACGTCTCACCATGGGCAAAATACGATCCGGACACCAGCACCGCACCAGCAACAGCCGTCTGAACACGTCCAGAGAGTTGTTGTAGCCGTCAGGAATAATCTCCTCCTCGGGCGCCTCCTTGTCAAACCACTGCCTCCACTGCTTGTCGTTGCGCTCTACCTGCTCCATGATACCGGAGAACTGGTGCAGTTTGCTCAGCTCCGTCAGGTTCAGCCAGGTGATCTGTGGGATCCACTTGCAGTGGGACGGTTTTGGTGGAGCAGACGATGTGTCCACAGAGGCACCACCTGCAAGGAGGATAAAAATAATAAAATGCTGTCCCTGTAATTTTTACAATCAGTGTTAAGCACAAATACTCTCAAAGCTTTCATATATTTAAAAAAATTGCGACAGAAAAAGAAATTTCTATTATTTGTTCTTTCCTCTTTAATGGAAAAAACCCTCATCAAATATGGATCTACATAATATTTTTTTAAATTGCTTTTTTTAAGGGAGAAAAGAATACTACACATAAAGCAGGATTAACTGTTGTTTATACAAGATGGATTTGAACCTCAATGTAAATTTGCACAATGCCTTAGATGAGGGTGAATAACAGCAGAACGATGATTCACCTTTGATAAGGGTCATGAACTCGTCATGTTTGATCTTCATGCCTTGAAGATCAATTTTCAAGGCCAGAAGCAGGGTGAAGGTCATCTTGTCACTCTCATAGAGCCCTCTGCCTGCGTACTTGAACACCTCAAAGGTCATGTACTCAATAATGTTCTGGATTCTCTTCTGTGTGATAGGAGACTTGGTCGACCTGTATACGACAACAGTATGCAATGCTAAATAGGTATAATGAATGGATAAATCAACTGTCATATTCTTTTCATTGTCAAGAAAACATAGAAATATTCAAAAACAAACATGTGATCTTTGACAATATCTTTCCCTGGCTATAGCCAGGTATCCATTCCCACCTGGGTGAAGTGAGGAAAATTCATGTAAAATGCCTTACTCAAGGACACAACATGGACCCCTGCAGGTTTTGAACCCCTGACCTACCCTTCTGTTACCAGTTTGACTGCAGACACAACACAAGCTAATAAAAGATGCTACCCCTTCACATGAAAGGAGTAATGCCGAAAGTGACATCCAATCAACTATGGGTTTGAGTCTCCTGCTAGTGAAACAGTTTTATATATATATATATATATATATATATATATAACAATTTAAAAAAAACTTGGAGTCATTAAATTTTTATCTGAACAGTAGTCTCAGCTAAAAGAAAGGGAAGAGGGTGAGCTGACCTTGCCATGGAGAGGTCAAAGAGCTGCAGGAACTGCCGTAGGGACGTCTGGTACATGACATTGACCAGGCTCATCTCTGTGATCAAGAAGTAGAGGATGGAACCTCGTGTGGCCACAGGACGGAACTCCTCACGAGCAGAGTTGATCTTGATCTCTGTCTCGGCCGCAATGTCCAGTTTCTGAGTCACATCCACCGATGTGGCCTTGGTGACATGTAGCACGTTGATGAGGTCCTCATCATCTACCAGAGATCCCTAGGTGGGTTGACAAAGTAGAAGACAGTTGAGAGGTATTCATCAAAACACTTAAAAATAATATGAATATGATGACAAAACTCATTTCTACAGCAACTTACTAGATCTATGTTAAAAGCAGATCTCAGCATTCACATTTTTCTAAACAAAAATTACATAACACATTGTTAAACCTGCTAGATCATGAAAGAGAATTACCTCACTAATATTTTTACATGATGTACATATGCATTGTTTGTCCACAGTGTATGTGTGTTTTTCCACCAAAAAAAAAAAAAAAAGATCATTGAAAAATAAAAAAATAAGTGTCACGTCAGCGAGCATGAGCAGCACACAAGTTTTCTTGTTGTTCTACCTGTGTAGTGGTGAGTCGGAGCAGCAGGCTGTCTTCCAGGTCCTTCATTTTCTTCTTGTTGGCCGTTACTTCCTCCATCAGCTTCAAACGTTCACTTTCCAGTTCCTGAGGAATTGAGAATTGTGTATTAGATATTGAAGGTCTAATTCAAACAATAAAATCATTGCCCCTCTAAGTAAGCTTTCCTCCCGTCCCATTTTCTTTCAACATTTCTCCAGCATGCATTGTTTAACACGTCAGCTTTAAGTTTCTCTGCTTCCAAGTGAACATAAAGTTTCCCATTCTCAGATAGAGGTATGGGCCTTTATTTTTTTTCATTTGAAGATGGCCACAGGCAAAAGATAAGCTACTTGGTAATTGAGTGGGTTTGAGAATGACGCATGTGGTAGTGCCTTATATGGGACATGAGAGCAGATGAAAAAGTAAAGAGTATAAAGATTGCATGAAAGAGACACGTGTAATAAATGTACACGTGTAATAAATGTACACCATACAACTCAATTAATCTAGATCCAGTTACAAGAAAATACTCATGTACAAGGAATACCTCATGCTTGGTAAAAATACAAAAAACTAGGACTTCGTTCATCCTCTTTCTAGATGTTATAAATGATTTCCAATTGAAGAAATGATACTTTTAGTCCCTTATCTATGTTCCACTTCACACATTCAGATGCTGCAATGATTAAACTCTTTGACTAACACACAAGGCAAATGTGGTCCACCCTCATAGGGAAGGTATTCCAACTTTTCTTCTACAAGAAACTCACACAGCCCGGGTAGGCCATGATAAGAAAGGTTCAAGCAGCCTGACTCCTAGAAGATCTCACTAGTGTAAATAGGGGTGCGGAAGAAATATACCAACATAGAGACAAGTATGAGCAAACAACTCACAGCTTTCTCTGTGAGGATCACACGTCCTAGCAGCTGATCCTCCAGACCTTTCATGGTGACGGTGAAATCAATGATGGAAGTTCGGGCCGAGATCTCGGGTGTGTAGGATGGGTTTGGCATTTTGGTGGTAAGGTACAAAGTGAAGCCTTTCATCAGGTCACATTCTTTGTCGCCAACCTTCACCTTCAGAGTGGAGCCCACCTGCAGCAAGAAACAAAGATGGTCACAACTCAGCCCTACAGCTTTGTTTAACAAAATATGGCATGCTGCAGCATTACAAAAGCTTAACAGCAAGGATTTTGAGGGGAAAGCAGACAAAGAACAAAATCAAATACATTATTCTTAAGGAATTTGCATAATTTCACCTAATAGACAGTTGCTTCTGTTTTGTACCACTCTGTGTTTTATGATAAATAACAATGACATATTATGGAAACTAGGTCAAAGTGAGGAAGGAAATGTGAGGCAGCGTGGTGGAATCAGGCTCTTGTCAATTTTTGGGCATGTAGAGTTATTGGTGTCATCTTAAAGCTTGTTCACTTGTCTTTATTTGAATGAAAATAGTATCCATTTATCTTGAATACAAGTCGAGATATTTGTGAATGAAGGAGGTGGTGGTCACCTGTTTTCAGAGATAAAATAAGTAAGAAAATGGAAGCCAAAGATTAGTTATTTCCTTAGCTTTAGAGTCCGTGGTAACTGAAAATTAAATTTTTGTGTGCCTTTAATCAACGTTTTTCAGGGAAATCCACACAGAGATGAGTTCTTTAATGGGTATGAAAGGTGTTGAGCCAAAAATAAAAAATGCAAGTTTCTTTAAATTTGATTATTTTGACAGGAGCCTGATTCCACCACGCTGCCTAACATTTTTCTTAAGGAATTTGCACAATTTCACCTAATAGACAGTTGCTTCTGTTTTGTACCACTCTGTGTTTTATGATAAATAACAATGACATATGGAAACTAGGTCAAAGTGAGAAAGGAAATATTAATAGCAGTGAGAGCCAAGGAAGGATCAATGACCAATACTGTACTAGATATCTCAGGGTCACTCAATGCTTAGCTTGTTATTTCATTAAGAAAGAAGATTATCAAAGTATATTATCCACATCATTAAAAGTCTGAAACATAACTTTAACTGCTAGACCCTTCTCTTTTGTTCGAACAAGTCACTGACCTTGATGAAATTTTTCTCCAAAACATTGTCCAGGGCAGGGTCAAGCTCCTCACCAATGTCTTCCAGCATGAGAGGCCGGCCAAGGGACATGGAGTCCTCCAAATGCTGTCGGAAGTACTTGTGGTTCAGCGATGTCACCTTTAGAAAAAAAGCAATGAAGTTTGAATTGTAGGTACATCTGAGTAAAAGAAAAGCAGACTACCACAACAACTGTCATTTAGAGCTGAAAAAAGTCAGAAATCTAAGAGTTACATGACAATTTCAAATACATTTTCAAAAAGAAGAAATAAGGAGGTCTCTTTTTTCATTCCTTTTCAGAACATTTTTTTCTAAATATGGAAATGTTAAGTGAATAGCCCGACATTGATATGTGTCTCACTGCATTTGACCTACCTGGAGCTCACTCTTCTCTTCTTTCTTCTTAATCCAGCTCTTGCCCTGGCCCTGTGGGTCAATCAGCAGGGGATAGCGTGAGGCTTGAGTCACGATGATGCCGTTCTGGGTAGACAGTTCATCATTTGGTAGACCCTCCAAGTTCCATTCTGCAATCTGAAAAAACATGGCGCTGGTTCTTGAAACGTGCAAAATAAGGGTTATTCTTTCACCAACAGTACATAAGCCAGTATACAGAACTGGGGGAGCAACAACTGACAATTAACAAAAGTTAAGTTTGAGGAATGGTATACTTTCATTAGCCTCGGGAAATAAGAGTAACTTATAAAAAATGTAATGCAAGCAATTCTTGAGTAATAACGGCATAATAAATTATGACACTTTTTAACTAAACATATCGTACATTTGTGTCATAACCAGCCAAATCAAGCAGGGGTATAACAAACTGATAGATAAAAAAAGCATAGGTAGACAGTGCAGTGGACATCTTACTTCAGGCAAAGTAACAAGACATTTTTTAAAATGAAAACAAACGTCTCAACACACAACAACCCAATGAAGAAGTCCTTTACTACTCAATTAACAAGGATCTCAACATCAGAATCTGATGATTCAAAAGTTCGCTCTCATACATGTGACAAGGTAAACCCTACTTTCAAGTCAGGACAGATAGAAAAGATTTGGTCATCGAAAGGAGAATGCTGAAAAAAATTAGAAGTGAACAACAAAGATCTTGATGAAAAGATCAGGCTTGATGAAGCCGGAAAAGCAAAAAACTTTGCAAAGTGAGTAAAAATATACACACCTGAGTTGGGTCGACAAGCAGCTCCACCACATTCAGGTTCGCTGAGTACGGAATCTTCCGGTTCTTCAGCTCTTTCATCCAGTTTCTGTTCAGCAGGGCACGGAAGTCCTGGTTGAATGGTCCGGAGTAGGACAAGAAGGCCGTGCAGATCAAGATGTCTCCCACCAGTCTGTGGACATAAGAACATTGAATCATTCTTCTCTGAACAAAATTTACAAAAGAATACACAAGAAATATATAGGTGAGAAAAGGAATAACAATGTATAAGAGTGCTGATGATAGACAAAAATTAAAACATTTTAAAAATACTTTTGAGATTTAAAAAAGCAATAAAATCTTTTTCAATAAAGTGTAGGCTGCTCAATGAGGACCAGTGTCTGTGATGTGATGTTTTTGTAAGAGTTTTACGGCATTTGCAACACAATAAGGTCATATAAGTGCCGAAGATTAGAGGTGTTACAAGAGAGTAACAAACATTAAAAAGAAGGAGGGGAGATAGGGACGATAGATTTTTTATAGGAAAGAAGGAGCAAACCACACCAGAGCACCTGTCAACCACCCACATCTGTGATGTGAGGGTTACACTTTTCGCTATGGCATGTAGAAGACATGAGTTCAGGAAGACTTTGTCAAGTATCCCCTTCTGTTTTCTGAGACATTAAATCCCACTGAGCTTGGGCTGGCCCCAGACAGGCATGACTGAAACAGACCACCTTCTAAAGAATCCAACTTGTGTCGTCGTCATTACAAAAGCAGAGTGTACCTTCCAATCTGAGCCTTGAACTCCTTGCTCTGTTCTGTCCATCTTTCTTTCTCACTACCCAGGCCATTGATGAGAGCCGAAGCCGCAGACATTTTGCGCCTGCAAGTCTCCGCATCATCCATCAGAGCTTGCTTCTCTGCCATGGCCTTGTCATACTCAGCCTGTACAGCCCTCAGCTCTGCCTCCTTAGCATCCAACTGACCCTGAGCCGTCTCTAGATCACCCATGGCAATCTTCAGCCTGCCCTCCTGCACAGCCAAGTTGGCCTGAGAAGAAAAATAAATAATAATAATAATAATTGCATTTATATAGCGCATATCCATGCTCAAGAGCATGCTCTATGCGCTTTACAACTATTATTACCCCAGCAGACCCTCTGAGAACACTCTGAAACATTCTCGGCTTCCGCGGAAGCATACAGTGCAAGCAGCGGATTTCACGCGCTCAAACACTATCAAACTGACAAGATCGTTCACTGTCTATAGCCGGGTGCCCATTTCAACCTGTTTGAAGTGAGGAAAATTTGTGCAAAGTGCCTTTCCCAAGGACACAACGTCGGGCCCCTGACGGGATTCGAACCCTCGACCTTACGGTTGCGAGTCCGAGAGCCTAACCACTAGGCCACCAACGCTGAAGTAAAAAGTTCCTCTGTGAAAAGCCATTAAAAGAATAAAAGACCACTCACTTTTATTTATTCTTACAGAAACTGTTTACAAAAGCATTCAGAGGTATAACTTCACACAGCACAGTGACAACCTTAATCATCTCGAGTGAAGTAACTCTATTGCAGGTCGCAGCAGCATAACAACCAGAAAATGATCAACTTCTTCCTCCAACCCAAGACTGACTTTGTAGTCAACAGGTACATGGTCAGATGTAACTCTTTAAAACATAGAATGCATGCATTAGTGGGCTCTAGCAGCTAAGTGGTTACTGAGCTTAGCCTCACAATAATGTCAAGAGTGTGCCTCTGATGGGCGGCCACTGAAGTGTGTCCTTGAGCAAGACACAATAACCGATAACCCAAATTAAAAAACAGAAGGGGGCTCTTGTGGCCTAGAGGTTAAAGTGTTCGCCTCTCGTTCAATAGGTCCCAGGTTCAAATCCGGACAGCGACGGAAAATTTTATTTTCTAAAAATGTTCTTTCACATCCTTTTCTGCTCTCTAACAATGTTTCTAACAATGATCTGTCGTCTGCTTTCATCTCCACTTTCTGCCCCCACTCCCTCACTAACCTCCTTTGCACCCTCCCCTGGGCTCCTGACTCTTTCTGTAGCCTTTCTACTGCTACTCTTTGGCTCCTTCTTACTGCTATCTTTGAGCCACACCCATGGTTTTATGGTAGGTAAGATCTACACCTAGCCTTCTCAGACAAGGGCGAAAAGTCTTGGACATTCCGTGAGCAAGTTGCGCACATATAAGATCCTTTGGAGGTCCAAAATCAATAAGAGTAGGCTTCAGGCGCCACCTGGGCGAAATTCAAAATTTCCTACCAACTGAAAATGTTTGGTGTGTTCCGCACACTCATATGACAATGCAGTTGCGAGCGCTGTAAAACACTTACAACCCCCCCAAAAAAAAACCCAGAACATTTTGCAAAGACAACCAACAATAGTGATTGGATTGTCTATGTTTGCGATACTGTGTATTATTTAAGCATTTATGTAATAGCGTATTTGAGTATTTACATACGCCTTTGTAAAATACATTTTCCAAGGTGAAAGATAAAGTGGAATTCCTTTATTTCAATATATATATTTGTTACCTTCTGCGGCAAAACCTCTTTGTCAGCGAAATATAACGAGTGCATACAAATGGAAAGAATCGGTTACTTAAGGTGCAAACAGTCTTTGTTGAAAGGAAAAATTGTTTACCTTGAGAGGCAAAACCTCTTTGTTGATGAAGTAGAAAGTGTACATAGACTTTGTCCAGGACAGCAGACCAGCCACGTCACCGCAGACGTTCTTGGCAATCTCCAGGGTGTAGTCCTCCGCTGCCAGGTACGGCTCCACAAACTCACACATCTCATCATTGATTTTGTCTTTGTCAAACTCCACCAAGTTCTTCAGGAAGTTGGTGTCAGCCATGAGCTGGGGGAAACAAAAAGCAACTTTTAGAAACAAAGTAAGAACAGTTCTTTTAAACGTCAAAGTTCAGAAAAGAAGTTGGAAAAGTTCACCATGAAGTCTGTGTCTGTCATTTCCGTTGAAAAATATTTAGGTAACGTAAAAATAAATTACAAGAAATGATAATCTGTGTTGAAAAACTATGGGGGCAAGGGGGTTGGGGTGATGGAAGAAAAAGAAAAGTCACCTGGGATGGTCAAGGTTCTTAAATGGACAGCACTTTTGTTTTTTCTCAGGATGTAATTCTGCACTAAAAATCTTTGGAGAATTTATTCAAGTACATTTACTTTTCCTGTATCCCATATTCTTTAGCAATAAATTTCACATTAACAGGAAAATAATAGCTGCCCCAATATTTTCAGCACCTGAGTATTTATAAGCAGCATGTAGTAAAAAAAAAAAAGAAAAAAAGAAAAAAAAAAAAGAAAAAGAAAGCGTAAAATGATAGATATTTTTTTCAACAGTCAGCCTCTTTTTGACCATGTTCTTTATTTCCAGAATGAATCTTCAGTAGAGCACAAAGATATGTACACAGGCCAGCAAAGCACTGCTTAACATGACAATTCAAAAGGTGAGAAAGCTATCCGCCTTTCATTGAAGAAAGAAAAACAAGTGTACTCCCCTTTTTCCAACCCCTTGTCCCCTTTAAGAATAATGGGCAAAAATACCTTCAAAGAATGGTTCCAAGATGGCTTGACAAATTCTGGTCTGTCAGGGTCAACTGTCACTGGATTCAGCTTGCTCCTACAAGAAAACAACAGTTGTGTACTCAATGCAAAAAATACATCCAAAATAGAGACAGAGAAACAGAATGTTCATTTAAACTTGACAAAAGGGCAAATCAAACCCAAACATTACCCATAAACTGAGTTGTTGGCCAGGTCAGGAAAATATGAATAAGATTTTTTGCTTACATTGAATGAAAGAGATGCAAAAGAATTAAGAACATTTATGTCATTATAAAGATTTCATGAAACAACAAAAAAAAAATTAAAAAGATGAAACCCAGACTACAAGTGTCTGTGTCTACTTCTGATTCTAAATAAACACACAGAAACACACACATATGCATATATGCTCATGTTAAATAGTGGTCCAACTTGAGTGATCATGACAAGATGGCCACCACATATTAGTGGGAGCAGACATAAGAACAATAGTAAAACTGAATGGATACAAAAAGTTCTGAACAACACTCCCTCCCATCTTCCCTCCCACCCTCCCTCCCTCCCTCCTTCCCTCCCACCCTCCCTCCCACCTTCCCTCCCACCCTCCCTCCCACCTTCCCTCCCACCTTCCCTCACCCTCCCTCCCACCTTCCCTCCCACCTTCCCTCCCACCTCCACATGAAAGGCAAACAAGGAAAAATACGGGCAGGAAAAACAGAAATACAGAATGATGAACGCACTAAATATCTTCCTGTACCTGAACAAAATGAGCACACAGTCCATGATCCTCATGATGAGATGTGGAGGTTTGCCCAGACGTCTGACAGTGGCAATGTGAGCCGGCTTGATGGTGTTCAGGGCAGCCTCAGCCTCCTCCAGGGCCGGGCGAGCCGCCTCCAGCTTTTCCATGGCGATGGCCTTGTCTGTGGCGATGTTGTCCACAATGCTCTGAGCTTTGTCCTTCACCTTCTGCACCTGGTTCTTCACTTTCTCAGCAGCTTGAGCCTGCGTATGAGAAAAGGGGACGATATAAATTTCAAAGACCCACGAGACCTTTCAACTTTCAGCTCATATGTCTTAAAGTTTTGTATCATGATTCTTGCAAAGAAAATCACTCTGTGATGCTAGAAACCGTATTTGAGTCATTCAAGATTTTGGAGCATTTGAATTGAAATGTTTTAAAAAATAACCAGTGTATGATCCATCTCCTGTGAGGCTTGATCATGGGGAGAGGTTTGCAACTCTTTCAGGAAGCAAACTCTGCACTGCAAAGTGCAGCTGTCAAATATTTTTGCCAATTATTTTTTAAAACTACAATTATAAAGAACACATGATAGGACACAAATTCAAGACTTCTAATAAATTGTTTTATAGCCTACTTACCTTTGATGCTCTCAATTTTAACTGCAATCTAGTGTTTCCAAACATAACAGACCTTGTATTTAAGGCCGTTCAAAAAGGTAACTTCTCCTGTCATACATTCTTTAAATTGTTTTCAAAAGACAAATTACTGTAACAATCGGCTTTAGATTTTAGAGGTTTTATTGCCAATACACAAGTGGAGTGCCTTTTGAGCTTACAAAGTTCTCAGAGCTAAAACTTGTTTCAATTTCCAGAGCACATTCAACATTAAGGGCTACAAAGCAATAACAAGTCAGAGTAAAGAACAGATGTAATATTTTAACTTGACAGTTCTCTACTTCTCTCACCTGAATGGTAACCTGCTTGAGTACAGCCTCTGCTTTCTCGGAAGCAATGGCCAGTTCCTTCTCCTTGACAGCCAGCTCCTTGCTCAGCTCTGCCACAGCCTGGGAGGCCTCCACCAGCTTTTCCAAACCTGAGGTAAAAACATGTTATTTGATTTCGACTGTAATACGGGGTGCTCACTACGGACGGGATCGGCCGATCGGGCCGATTGCCCGACTCGATCGCCTCAAAAACAAACGTGTTTGTTTTCAGTTTCAGGCGATCCAGTCGGGCGATCGGCCCGATCCAGCTGTAGTGGGCACCCCGTATAACATGATATAAAAGAGTTAAAACATGTTATTTGATTTCGACTGTAACACGATATAAAAGAGCTAAAACATGTTATTTGATTTCGACTGTAACACGATATAAAAGACCTAAAACGTGTTATTTCATTTCGACTGTAACACGATATAAAAGAGCTAAAACATGTCAATTTCGACTGTAACACGATATAGCACAGCTTCTATCTTTACAACATTGGCTTTGTCTGTAAGCAGAGATCTGCATGAACAGATCACATGAATGAGAATGAGAAGTGTTATGAGCCTGATTTACCTGAGCCATTCAACCAAGAGGAAGCCTGATTTATCTACATTTTCAACCTTAATTAACATGAAGGCAAATTCCAGTTTTCAAATTAACATTGTTTCTAAACAAAACCGAGCAAGTATCTAAAGCCCCTTCCAAACTATGGAATTTCAACAGATGTGTATTCAAAGAAACTTAGATCTGTTATGGTCAAATTTTACAACAACTTCTAAAGAGAATTCTAGCTTGTCGCACAAAATGTTTTCTCTACACTACCAATAAACCATGTAGCCCCACTTTACTCTTTATCCTTTCACAATGGTCACCCATTTATCATAAAATTATTCTTTTCCTCAAATCCTGTTGTGACCTGTTTTTGTCTATTATTATCATTCAAGTCAAGAACAAAGAAAACAGATACTTTTGGCAAAAGGAATATTTTAAAGAAATAAATTAGAAACAAGGCATTTTGAACTGAGGTATCTCCTTCAAAAATTAAAAAATTATAGAACTGGTAAATGAGAGTAAACTTTTGTAAGGTCAGTTGCTGACACCCATTCTGTTGAGCAATAGAATCTCCAGTTCTAAATCTAAATTTAAAGAGTAAACATTTTCTGAGCGCCATACCTGTGTTCATTCTGTTGGCTAGCTCGCCAATCATGGTCTTCTTTTCAGAGTACACGGTCTTGTAGCCATTGATGAAGGAGAGGTATGACTTGGGGGTCACATGAGTTGCCCGACGATACCTGGTTGTGGAGGCAAACATTTAAGTAACTATTTAGATGTGAAGGAGTAAGGAATGTAAAAATGGTTTCTGTAGCCTACAAAATTTATGTCTGATACAATTTCAGTTTATGGTAAAGAATGATTACTGAGAACATAATCACCCTCCCATTCCAATTAACTTTCAAAAAGTGTACACATTCTCTCATCAAATAAATACACAACACTTTGCTTGCAAACAAAGTGCAAAAGACAATGACAAGACACAAAATCACAAACAGTGGACTCATTCATCATCTATGTTTCTTTTACAATAAACCATGCATGTCAAATCTTTACAAATGCACTTTTTGTTTCTACACCGTTTTTTTATTTCCTAAAATTAATAAACAGATAAATAATAATAGTTTGCCCGCCATAAAATAATGATGATCTTTAACATTCAAGGTGGAAGAGAAGTTATAGACAGTGGTAACTACTGCAGGCAACGAGCATAGTAAAGAGAGAAAAGGTAAAGGAAATAATAGCAATCAACTGATATTGATCACAAACATCACACTTGCCAAACAATGCCTCAAAGTAATATGTATTTTCTTTAAATAATAAATGTGGTAAAACTACAAATTACATTTTACAAGCGCTCATACGACCTCATGCAGTTCCAGGCGCCGTAAAATATTTACCAAAACATTTTACAGTTTTTCTCTACAAAGTGGCATTTCTATTGTCTCTCCTTGATGAATATTTTCCGTAACACCTGAATGAAACTGAAACTAAGAGACCAAACTTCCATCCATAAGGTACAACTAAACAGAGCCAGTACCTCTGGAAATAGTCAGTGCAGCTCTCGGCCACCCCATCGTGAATGATGCCCATCGTGTGGATGACCTGTTTCTTCACCTCCTCACTGCACACAATCTCAAAGTCAGACAGGAAGTGATCCGCCACAGCAATCAGGGCATCTTTCGGCCACCGCTGGAACCAGTCCATGGTGCAGCCCGAGATGAGCCCAGGGAACTTCAGTGCCCTCTGTCGGAATTTCTCACCCACCTACGACAAGAGAAACGTTTTACAGTGTTACTGTTTTCTAAATACTCCTTACAGTGTTACTCTCTTCTAAATACTCCTTACAGTGTTACTGTCTTCTAAATACTCCTTACAGTGTTACTGTCTTCTAAATACTCCTTACAGTGTTACTCTCTTCTAAATACTCCTTACAGTGTTACTCTCTTCTAAATACTCCTTACAGTGTTACTGTCTTCTAAATACTCCTTACAGTGTTACTGTCTTCTAAATACTCCTTACAGTGTTACTGTCTTCTAAATACTCCTTACAGTGTTACTGTCTTCTAAATACTCCTTACAGTGTTACTCTCTTCTAAATACTCCTTACAGTGTCACTCTCTTCTTAATACTCCTTACAGTGTTACTCTCTTCTAAATACTCCTTACAGTGTTACTGTCTTCTAAATACTCCTTACAGTGTTACTCTCTTACAGTGCTACTCTCTTCTAAATACTCCAGTGAAAACTATCCAAGATGACCACCCATTGTCAAGGATAAAAGTGGATGTCTTAAGCAGGTGGACGTCTTTGACAATGTCAGTATAAAGAAGAAGAAACACAAGGCAAGAAATGGGAAGGGCCATTACACAGGTGATTTTCTTGGACAGGTGACAGTTAGAGCTGGTTCCACTTTACTTTAGTAAGAGCTGAAGTCGGTTCCAAAGAACTAAAACTTAGTATATATTCTTTGAAAACCAAATTCAGAGTAAATACTTTTTAATGACAAACACAATTTATAAATATTATGATAATTATTAGTGACTTCATTGTGCTGGATAATTATTTTTTTTTAAATGTAGATTGAAAATAAACCAAAGTGGAATTTGTTAATTAAAAGAAAGTAATGAGTTCAGGACTCGAGTTTTTCCTACCGGAGAGAAGCAAAGGGACACGTGAAGATTTGCCCTGACACGTGAGAGGTAGTACTCATACAGGTTCTCATTGCTGGGGGGTCTGCGGGGATGCTCTTTCTTCATTATCGGTACCAATTCTCCCAGAATCTCATCCATCTCATCTCTTGCAAACAAGTTGGACACCTGTGAGGTTTAAAAAAAAATGAGAAGAAGAATAAGCAATATAATATAAAGGTCAGAAACATGAGATGATGATCAATCAATCCACTGATAGCATTTCATAGTGATCCTATAGAGCTTCCTTTTCAAATCTCAAAAATCTATCTATAATCACTTTATACACCTGGAACAATTATACATATATCAGAAACTGGCTTAAATGATTTATACACCTGGAACAATTATACATATATCAGAAACTGGCTTAAATGATTTATACACCTGGAACAATTATACATATATCAGAAACTGGCTTAAATGATTTATACACCTGGAACAATTATACATATATCAGAAACTGGCTTAAATGATTTATACACCTGGAACAATTATACATATATCAGAAACTGGCTTAAATGATTTATACACCTGGAACAATTATACATACATTAGAAACTGGCTTAAATGATTTATACACCTGGAACAATTATACATATATTAGAAACTGGCTTAAATGATTTATACACCTGGAACAATTATACATATATTAGAAACTGGCTGGGCCCCCTTTCGATGAAAGGAATGATCGGCGGTGCCTATACGTTCTTATACTAACCGTTCTCTGACCGTCTAGGCCGGTGCTTTAATATCAACTAAAAGTCATTGGCCTACTATATTTACACTCTACTGGAATGGGGCAATAAATCTTGAGAGATGCAAAAAATTATAAGGTCTAGATCTATACTCTCAAAACAAAATGCGCCTCGCGAAATGTCACTTCCGGATTTTCTAAAATTACAGTGACAGAAGCGTCGGCCTACAAAAGCGATCGGCAAAATAAAGAAATGTAGCTTTTTGCAGCAAAACTGAAAAAACGAAGGGCGGCATGCTCTGGAGAATATTTTAAAGAATCTTCTGGCGAAAACCGCATGTCGATCGATGCTGCCATTAAAAAGCCTTTTGAATAGCAAAATTCGGCCACCACAAATAGATAACAGAAGAGACATTGCAAGATTACATGGGTAATCAAAGACTACTGTGATGTGGGCACAGTACAAGGATGCAGGAGGAGAGGAAGGCAGACAAAAATGAGAGGACAACATCTCAGGGTGGACAGGTATACGACAATATGGGGCTATGAGAAAGTCCAGCTCTCAAAAGGAGAGGAATGAGACGGGTAGAACGTTATCTGTGATACTAAGGGATTGATGATGATGATGATGATGATGATGATGATGATGATGATGATGATGATGATGATTTTTCGTTTCCTTAATGGACCTGACGGACTTCAAGAAGAAATCTTCGAGTGAGAGCGAGGCTCTTTTTCGGCTCCATTGTCAATATGCTTAGCGGCACCTCCACTCGTCCAAATAACTCTATTCGAATTGCCATTGTTCCTGGACATTCAAACATGTGATGATGATGATGATGATGATGATGATGATGATGATGATGATGATATTATGATGATGAACAAAAAAGAAAAAGTACTGACTTAAAAATAATGCCTAGTAGTGTAATTCCAACCAAATTTCAAAGGAAGAAACACTGACCACTCCAGAGGAGAGCATGTTGTTGAGATACTCCAGAAATCCTTCATCCTTGATCTCCTGGTCAGTAAAGATGAAGGTGATACCTTTGCCTTGCTGCCCAGCTGTTCTGTACAAGAACTTCAGGTCTTCCAAAAGGTTCGACACATTGTATGATCTGAGCAACAGAAGAGATGAGCACAATGTGAATAAAGTTTGAGACAAATCTCTTGTTGAAATTATATACTTCTGCATTTTAAAACATAAGGGGACATAAGGGGTGAAGAAAGAATAGCAGTTAATTATATCTTGATGAAAATATAAACTATTCAAGAGTATTTGGATCAGATAGATATATATATGCTGGAGTTAGTGACAGACACATACTTTTTACCACTTTCTACTCATGTCAGTTTTTCTGAAGCTTCCTGATCTCTATTTTTTTTTCATGATTTGTGAGGCAGCGTGGTGGAATCAGGCTCTTGTCAGTTTTTGGGCATGGAGAGTTATTGGTATCATCTTAAAGCTTGTTCACTTGTCTTTATTTGAATGAAAAAAAATATCCATTTATCTTGAATACAAGTCGAGATATTTGTGAATGAAAAAGGTGGGGGTCACCCGTTTTCAGAAGTAAAATTAGCATGAAAATGGCCGTCAAAGATTAGTTATTTCCTTAGCTTAAGAGTCAGTGGTAACTGAAAATTTACATTTTTTGTGCCTTTAATCAACGTTTTTCTGAAAAATCCTCACAAAAATGAGTTCTTCAATAGGCATGACGAGTCTTGAGCCAAAAAATAAAAATTTGATAAAAATTCACAAACCTGCGGAAAAATGCAAGTTTCTTCACTTTGATTATTTTGACAAGCGCCTGATTCCACCACGCTGCCTCACAAATATATTCCACCCCTAAACAAAAGCACAATGCCCTTATACTCAAATTGCAGCAAAATACTACACAGAACTTTGAAATTTGTCAATTTTTTCACACAGACAAGAAATTGCAATTCAAGAGAAATCCTGAGGAGAATTATTTCTGACTGGTCATAAGCAAAACCATCTCCGTTACAGACCTGGTAAGTGTGATCTGGAAAGTCTTGTAGCCAGCAATGAAGGAGGCCAGTCTTGTCAGCGACTGTTTCCCTGAACCTCCGACTCCCACCAAGAGGGCGTGGCCCCGTGGGGTGCGGATGATGCGTGAGACCTTGACCAGGTGAGTCATGGCGTCCTTGAAGAAGACCAGGTCCATGCCAGCTCCACGAATGCTGTCGTTGTACTGTTGCAGGAACATGGACAGCCTCTCCTCCAGCTGGTGGAAACTCTCAATCTGTGATCACGAAGCAAGAAAAGCTTGTTTTAGTTTAGTTTTAGTAGAGGTTTTACGGCGCTCGCAACTGCAGAAGGTCATATGAGCGCCTAAACATTAGAGGTGTTAAAAACATAAAAAAGAAGAAGGGGAGAAAAGGACGATAGATGTTGTCATGATATTCGATACTTATACTTGAATATAGTGAAGATGTTCGATACGAAAATAAACACTTCCCTTCCCTATGAAATCAATATGGCTGAATGTTTATTATCGTCTTGTGCTCATCTGACTTTGATCAAATATGAAGAATACATAACATCATAACAGATGTTTGATAGGGAAAAAAAAAGCAAGCCACACCAGAGGTTGTTTGTTTGGGTTTTTTTGTTTGTTTGAGTAAAGAGAAGCACATCAAGACAATAATGGTTATTTCATGAAGAGAAAAAAAGAGACAGACAGATCACTAATGAGACAGTTTAAAGTAAGACCTCCCAGTGGTGCCCTCCAACCACCTGCTGAAGAAGGTTGAAAGAACAGGAGGGATGAAAGATGTCAGACTGAAGACAAAGGAACAGAAAGAAAGAAAGAAAGATCATGGATGAAGAACAAGTGAATAAGCACAACCAAAGATGAATAAATAGATTTAAGAAGGAATAAGGGTACTACATTCAATCAAAACACACCAATTCATGTTCAGAAGCTTAAAAATATCCTAATTTTCAAAGAGATTTTTTGGGGGATAAGTTCAAGCATAAACATTATCACTTGTGGCTTCTATTATATTGAGAAAGTAGTTGAACTGGGACTCAAACATAGAACTCACGGGCTCATAGATTTTGGGCATGTCAAAGTCAGCATCCTCAGGCTCCTCTCCTGTGGCTTCTGGGGCATCTCTGCAAACATAATAAATGATGTATTTTAGAATTTAAAGCTTCATTTACCTACTAAGATCAGATTTTTGTGTGTTTTCATAAGTGTTTTTCGGCACTTCCAACCCAATTAGGTCATATAATTGCCAAAGATTAGAGGTGTTACAAGAAAGTTAACAAACACAAAAAGAAGGAGAGATAAGGATGAAAGTTGTTTGAGAATAAAGGAGCAAATCACACCAGAGCATCCCCCAACCACCTATCAAGATGAGCTATATTCCCTAATCACAAGCTTCATTCACAAAACTACAACACTATTTACCCACTATAAAATCAAGCTTCATTTATCCAACAAAATGCTCCATTCCCCTTTTGGAAGCTTAATCTATCCTACCAACATTTCACAAACGAACAAGCGTCGTTACCCACTATAAGCTTACTCTTAACTTACAAAAAAAAGTTTTATTTACCGGTCCACCTCAAACTCGTGAGGATCCATACTTATTCAGTTCCATGAAATATAGATTCTAAATAGCAATATTTTCTCAAAAGGCCTCACAAAAAAGACACTGATGAAGGATGCACCAAGAGAAAATGCAATAGAATGCCAGAGCCAGTGCTTATATTTATTTTCAAAATTTACACACAGAAGGATAAGGTGTAACTGCTATAAAAAGAAAGCAGGTTCTTTTCACTGAAGAAGAGTTTTCAAACACTGCATGCTTTATTTTCTCTGTCGTTTATTAATAAATGCATTATTATGGAAACCCCCATCTCCTTCTTCAAAAATAAAAATCATTCATAACTTGAATCCCTTTTTCAGGTAGACTTTTAATCAGCACTGTTTGAAATGCAGTGTAAATTAACTGTTTTTTACGTAAGAAATAGTTGTTGCTACTTATACTTAATAAAAGAATGTACCCAAGGATTTTCACAGTACAATCTCATGAAGTGGTATAAAACTATTTTTTCATTGTCTCGGAGAAGACAGTAAGTTGTAGTAGCATTGTCACATAAGAACAACACTGTGGAATTGTGTGATGTAATCTAATTTTGGCCCCAATAGTCCACTCTGGCATATTGCCGAAAAGCCGCTAAAAACGCAAATGTTACCTGACCACTATTGTACGACTGCACAAGAATAAAGACAAACCTGATCACAGCTTTTGCCTTCTTAACTAATTCTCTCATCTCTGTGTACTTAAGACTTAATACACCACAGGAATAATGTACATTGCACAATAGCTGTTGTAACAGTAACGTAACATATTGGTATTTAAACAGTACCTTTCTTTTAATCAGTAGTCATTTTTCCGTAACATTGTACTAGAGGACAAAAATAAAATAAAGAGCCCTTTCAAGCATATGTTTCTTCATTTTCTCTAAAACTGTTTGCCCCCACAAACCGAACAATAGTAAAACACAGCTATGGGTTTCCTCACTTTTAAATGATTATGACATGGCTTTAACCTGTTTTTGCCTTGTCTCAGAAAAGACAGTGAGTTGTATTACCATAGCTGCATAAAAAACAACACAGCCTTGCCCACCTCATGAAGTCAGTGAATATCATGTTGTTGATGACCATCTCTCCGGCATCCTCACTGACCTCCTCTGTCACAATACGCTTGACCGTTTTCTCAAACCACTGCAGGTCTTCATAACGCACGAACCTGTTAGTCAAATGTGTGTGCACCACAGCAAGACAAACAAACAACGCAGTGAGTGACCAAGCAGTGATGGACAATACATTACACAGTCATAGGGTGCAAGGGAACAAGACAGTGTCTTGTCCAGTGAGAGTTCGGCTCATCTACAGCTGAGTCTGAAAACAAAACAACTGGTCGCTGGCAATCAAGAGTTAAGCAACGATATACACAGAGGAATATCTAACTCTAACTTCATCACTACCCAGCATGAGAAAGGCCGCGAAGTTACTAACTTTGAAATTATAGAGGTTTTTGTTATTGAAAGTTGATGAAATTTCAGAAGAAGATTACCAAAAAAAACATTTTAAAAAAAGACATGAAATCATTCTATTTATGTCAAAAAGTTTAAATCACAATTGTGCTAATCTTCCATCTAAAACCTGGCAGAGTTTTGAGCTCTACAAAGGTCGACAGCAGTTTCATGCAAGATAGTGAATGGGTTAGTTTTGACATAATAAATCTTGGACAAAACATAAATTATTAAGTGTGGAGAAC
This sequence comes from Aplysia californica, assembly GCF_000002075.1. Lineage (NCBI taxonomy): Eukaryota > Metazoa > Mollusca > Gastropoda > Aplysiida > Aplysiidae > Aplysia > Aplysia californica. The sequence continues at coordinate 288,290 of NW_004797650.1, read as the reverse complement.
AACAGCTAGTCTTGTCACCAAAAAGGTCTGCCTCTTGTGGTTTTCCCTGCACTTCATCAACTATTTTCTACATGAAAATTTGAGAAGAGAAGAAACAACTTCAGAAAAGATTGACAGGGTGGGGGCAGTAAGAAGTGAAAAAAAATGTGCGCCCAGCTAAAAACTTTCACCACTTGCAGAAATAGAAATGTGGAACAATTCGAGAGTGAAGTCACCACAGCATTCCATGTGCAATAGTGCTGGACACTGGACTGCAAAACGTCAGCACCCTTCAAGTGTGCATCTGTGGGCTGTCACACACACAATGTGCTGCTTATCTTTGCTCAAGAAATACCTCATAAAGTCTACAAACAGATGGACTGGGTCTAAATAAGTTGTTATAGCTTCTCCACATTCCTCCTGCATCACACGACTCATCGATTTTGTGAACCACGTGCCATCCTCTCGGCTTGTGAACCTGTTAAATTTAGCATCAGTACGAGAGAATAAAGACAGTTAACCAAATCAAAATTTCTCCTATGCTTTAATGCCTGAAAAAAAGAGCGGCGTGTGTTGACCAATGAACTGCTGTGTGGTCATAGGTTTGTTTTCACATTCACTTGCAAAGTTAAAGGATCTTACCTTCACATACACATATAATAAATTAGTTCTATTATTCACCAACAGTATGACAGTGCCCAGCCACCATTCAGGTGCAAAAAACGATGTGTAAGAGATGGGCATAAATCTTCTCCTACACATTCTGCGTCTCTCAACCTGTTATCACTATTAGCAACAAAACGATGTGTAAGAGATGGGCATAAATCTTCTCCTACACATTCTGCATCTCTCAACCTGTTATCACTATTAGCAACAAAACGATGTGTAAGAGATGGGCATAAATCTTCTCCTACACATTCTGCGTCTCTCAACCTGTTATCACTATTAGCAACAACATAAAGCATAGAGCTTTTGATCAGGAGAGATCTAATTAAGTGACTTCCACACTGAAGACATTTCAGTCAAAGTCAAATGGTCTTGCACATACAACAACAGCTGCAGAGGTCTGTGAGGTAAAAAAAGCACAAAGTTGAGTGAGACAAAATTCATAACAGCAGACATAATGCAATTCTGAAATATACACACAAAAATCATATTAAGAAAAAGGTTTGTGATAAGACAAGTCTATATCCTGAGTGCTAGCAGTGCCAATGTTAGACACTTTGGGTTCCAGCTCAAAAATACACTGGAAAAAAAACCAATCTGTTTTCAAGCTTCAAATTGCAACTTTCAATTTTCTCCTGAATATTAAAATTTGAAACAGCACAAATTCAATCAAATAAAAACACCAAGTTCCAAATAATAGCTTTTTTCATGTATTAAAAAAAATGACTGTCATCAGCATTAAGTGCTGACCTTCATGATAAGTGATTGTTTATACTTTAATCCTCAATACACTTACTGTAGATAATTTAGGAGTTGGACCTTAAGATTAAGCCACAGATGCTGCTTGCGCTGATCTTACTTTTAGGCTTTACTTTGCTTTTGGATGAATAATACCTCAAATGAAAAAACAGTATATTTTTCACAATGTTCAACAGAAAAAAACTCAACCCAAAGTAAATAGAGAGGAAAAGATGAAAGAGAGGTTCACCTGTCAGCAATGACACGACAACACTCGTGTTTCCACAGTCCCATCAGGAGCTTGACGTCGGAGATCACAGAGCTCTGGGTGTTCAGCATGCCTTGCCATATGCGAGACAAATCTCTCAAGTTGAAGATGTAGTGGAACTTGGCCGGAGTTGGAAGCATTTTGATCTAGTTTGATGCAAATAAAAAATCAAGGAACAAATGTTAACTAAAGTTGAAACAGAAAGCAAGGTCTTCGAGAGAGCATTCAGATAACTATTAAATAAGTGACTACTACTTTATGCTGGTTAGAGGCAAGTTTTGGCTGAAACAGACATGAAACTGAAAAACAATAAAAAGGTCCCAAAAAAAGGAAATAAGCAGCCCTATCAACATGCAAAATATGCAAGCTGAGACCTTTAAAAACAAAAGCTATGAATCACTGGCGGGGACTTCAAAACCATTTCACAGTCGCTTTTCTCTCAAGTTTGTCCTGCATCATGAATACATATAATTCTAAAAAGTGTAATGGGACAGCCACTATTACAGTCTAATGAACAAGACATATGTGAGGCAGCGTGGTGGAATCAGGCTCTCATCAAAATAATCAAAGTGAAGAAACTTGCATTTTTCCACAGGTTTGTGAATTTTTATCAAATTTTTGTTTTTTGGCTCAACACCTTTCATGCCCATTAAAGAACTCATTTCTGTGTGGGTTTTTCTGAAAAACTTTGATTAAAGGCACAAAAAATGAAAATTTTCAGTTACCACGGACTCTTAAGCTAAGGAAATAACTAATCTTTGGCGGCCATTTTCTCACTAATTTTACCTCTGAAAACGGGTGACGCTCACCTCCTTCATTCGCAAATATCTCGACTTGTATTCAAGATAAATGGATAATTATTTTCATCAAAATAAAGGCAAGTGAATAAGCTTTAAGATGATACCAATAACTCTACATGCCCAAAAATTGACGAGAGACTGATTCCACCACGATGCCTCACATTTATTAAAAAGTGAATGTCTGCAATTTGGCTAGTGATCTGTTTTAGGCCTTACATTATGTGGACTTTCCAAACCAGAACAAAATAATTACAGTGAAGCACAATGAAGCTATTACAGAAGAGCAGAGAAAATACAAGACTAAAGCACTTAAATAGAGAATCGAACTTTATCAGGCACAAATACCATAGCTTAGCTGCCACAGGACTGATTACAACAGCAGCAGCAGCAACAACAACAACGTTAAAATCAAGGAAGTGTCTACGTACTCCCCGATTGGGGTCTACGTAGTCATGGTGTCTAGGTGGACCCCAAAATGTTGGATTGTGATTGGCTCGCTTAACTTAAACTTCAGCTCAATACTGACCTTGGTAAGCTGCCATAACCTTCTGGTGATAGGCACCAGACTGGTGACCATTGCCACCACGTCATCAGAGAAACCTCTCTCCTTGCAGTAGTGTCCTGAGCCAATCACACTGAAGATCTTGTCAATGGATGGGTTGGAGGGAAGGGTGCAGTTGAAAATGGCAAACTGACGCTTCAGACGCTGAGGAATGTCATTTCTGCCACCTCCAGGCTGGATCATGGCAGCCAGGAACTGGAAAAATAAAAGAAGATGCAATAATTTACTTAAGATGACAATTACAAGTAAAATTTATTAAGCATTTAATCCATACCTTAGCGCTGAACTTTGACTTTAATTTGGACATACACAATGTGTTATCAGGATCCCTTTTCCTGTACTTCCCTTTGCCTGAAAAGGATTTTCAATATTTTGTCTTTATTCCACTGTGTATAGATGAAGTGGATTTGGCGGAGGTTAAAGTAAAGGGCCTGATCAACTCATTCCTCCAGGGGGATTTATACAGTCTTGCCACAAAAGTTGGAAATTTATTCTTATATTATACATGGGGATGAAAAAAAATGTGCTTCTCTTATGTATCTTTCATGACAAGTGTCACATGTCATATACATAATATTCATCAGAAAAGGATGGGGACTAACAAAATCACATCCAAAATGGGGATTAATAGATGGGACAAAAGTCACCTGTGAGCATTAACAAATTCAGTGAGAAGCTGATTCAACTTCATTTGAGATAATGCCTACATATATATAGATGATCAGCACAGCAGGAAATTGCATAAACACAGACGGTTGGCATGGAATGAGTTACAGTGTTTTCAACAGGCCCTAAAAAGTCAACGTGATTGCTAATACCTGCATTTAAGCTATAACACTTCTTCTGTACACAGCATTAGAATGCCCTCTATTACCTCAAAAAAACATGTGAGAGGAGGCTTCTTTCCCGCCAACAACTAAGTAGCCAACATTTAAAATGTTTATCAATGTACATCTAGCCTCTGACAGTAAAGATCTTGTCAGTTTGATAGTGTTTGAGCGCGTGAAATCCGCAGCTTGCACTGTATGCTTCCGCGGAAGCTGAGAATGTTTCTAAGTGTTCTCAGAGGGTCTGCTGGGGTAATAATAGTTGTAGAGCGCATAGAGCAAGCTCTTGAGCATGGATATGCGCTATATAAATGCAATTATTATTATTTATTGTAAAGGTGATAGACTTCAAGTGTCTGATGGCAGAGCACACATTCACCTGAAACAAGATCACACTAAGCCAGCAGGCTTACATATAAACATTACACACAGGAAAATATAAAAGCAAGGATATAAACTCCAATGCCATGCAGCACAAAATAAGAAAAAGAATCGTAAACACAGGCTAAAAAATGTGTCCCACACGTACAAATACAAGTGGGACTACGTTATTGCTGTTTTACTACACAAGCTAATTGATGCCATTTGTGAGGCAGCGTGGTGGAATCAGGCTCTCATCAATTTTTGGGCATGTAGAGTTATTGAAATTAACTTAAAGCTTGTTCACTTGTCTTTATTTGGATGAAAAAATTATCCATTTATCTTGAATACAAGTCGAGATATTTGCGAAAGAAGGAGGTGGGGGTAACCTGTTTTCAGGGGTAAACTTAGTGAGAAAATGGCCGCCAAAGATTAGTTATTTCCTTAGCTTAAGAGTCCGTGGTAACCGAAAATTTACATTTTTTGGTGCCTTTAATCAACGTTTTTCAGAAAAATAAACACAGAAATTAGTTATTTAATGGGCATGAAGATGTTGAGCCAAAAAACAAAAATTTGATAAAAATTCACAAACCTGTGGAAAAATGTAAGTTTCTTCACTTTGATTATTTTGACGAGAGCCTGATTCCACCACGCTGCCTCCCATTTATTCTCTCATTTTATCAATGTTCTCCCACTAAATGATTCACAGTCTCTATTTTGACCTGCATGTCCACAATGGTGGTGAAGTCTCCAGGCTTCTCCAAGCTGTAGAAGCCATGGTTCTCCATCAGCTGTCGGACAATCTCATTGGCGATCTGATCCTTCCATTCGTTGATCACTGGCATGTTGATATCATCAATGAACACTGTAGCTTTCTTGCCAGCTGGGGGCCCGTATGTGGAGCCCACCCTCTTGTCCACATAGCTCTCAATGGTCCTCTGAGATAATAAAAGTAATATTATGAATTGTAAGTGTTTTACAGTCTCACCAACACAATTTAGATCTTTAGGGAGGGAGATGGCACATTTTGATCCTGCCATCCAGCGCCAATCTGGGCTGAGCAGGATACAGTATCCTTACAGACAGACGGAGGTACTCAATTTGATTTTGTTTTTTAAAAATTTCCTTACAGACAGATGGAGGTACTCAAATTGATTTTTTTTTTTTTTTATTTCCTTACAGACGGAGGTACTCAATTTGATTTTGTTTTTAAAAAATTTCCTTACAGACAGACGGAGGTACTCAATTTGATTTTGTTTTAAAAAAATTTCCCTACAGACAGTCGGAGGTACTCAATTTGATTTTTTTTTTTTTTTAAATTTCCATCTGGAAACCAATTTCACATCTTCTGAGTGCCACAGCACACAGCCTAAGAGCTGGACCACAACGCTGGTGGAGTGATATGAGAAAAGTGTTGTTGTTGTTGTTGTTGTTATCGATCCAGCAACAACTGGGCTCTCACCCTTCTGTCCAATGCATTAGAAAAATGTAAGATGACATGACAGTGAGTAGAGATCTGTTGAAATAAGAGTGAACAGAGCTGAAATAAGATAAGACAAGAGGAGATAAGGAAAGGTAATCTGAGACCACATACGATAAGACAGGGTAAGATAAACTTAGAGTTGAAAGGTTTGCGTAAATTCATCACAGAGGGCAGCACAACAATAATTTGTCTAGCTGTTGTCACACAGAGTTCATACTTTTTTAGAGGACATTTGTGTGATTTTATAGGGGGCCTAAAGCAATGCATCACTACTTAATTAAAGAAAGAAAACTTTTTTTTAGAAATACATCTTAGCTCTTTTATTTTTCTCAACAGATTTTGATACTCAGTTCCCATTTCTTCCACTTCACAACAACTTTTCTGTCTTTTTGTCCTCCCTCCCTCCCCCCCTCTCTCTCTCTCTCTCTCTCCCTCTCTCTCCCTCTCTCTCTCTCTCTCTTTCTCTCCCTCCGTCACTCTCTCCTTTTCTGTCCTTTATTCTTAATCCTCTTTCCTCTTACAATATCAGAGTTACAACATTTTCTCCCGTACCTGGAACATGTATGGTGTCGTGGCAGAGGAGAAATTGACCGACTGGGCTACATGGAATTCTGGGTTGTATTGTCCCATGTAGTTGTTGATCATGACAGTCTTGGCAGTTCCTTGTTCACCAATCAGCAACACAGCCTAGCGACAGAAAAACAAAATAATGTTTGTGAAAGAAAAAGCAAATTATTGTCTTTTAAATGAGAAACTACAGCCCGTTTTGAGGTGTTGTTGCATCAAAAACTTCAGGAATATAGATTAAGTCTCACTCTTTCTTCCTAATTGCGATCTCTCCCCCCCTCTCTCTCTCTCTTTTTCTCTCGCTCTTACTCTCACTCTCCCCCCTCTCCTCCTCTCTCTCTCTCTTTCTCTCTTTCTCTCTCTGTCTCTCTCTCTCTCTCTCTCTCTCTCTCCCTCTCTCTCTCCCACCCTCCCTCTTCCTCTCTCACCTTGCTCTGTTTGGAAATAGTGTTGATGAGGAACTCTGTCCTCACGTTGTCCACATTGGGCACCAAGATGCTGGTGTACTCAGGCTCGTGGTCGGTCGGGTACACGTAATCCGTCACCTTCTTTCCCCAGTACACCCAGCTCCCTGAAAGCAAAAATTTTTTAATGTCTTAAGACTAGCTAGAATAAAAATTAAGTCTTTCCAGGTAATGTATCAATGACAGATCAGCAACAGAAGTTACATCTTTTTAAACAGAAGACCATGAAAATTACATCCGGAAAAAGTTAAATCACTGAGAAAATCACTCCATTACATTTTATGTGTCTAAGAGACTTCTATAAACTCATAATAAAGATTGCTTTCATTTTTCATGTGAGTAGTCAACGGATAGTAAAGAAGAAAGGATTTTTCTAGCGAAGAAAAAATTTGCAAGAAATAATAATAATAATAATTGCATTTATATAGCGCATATCCATGCTCAAGAGCATGCTCTATGCACTTTACAACTATTATTACCCCAGCAGACCCTCTGAGAACACTCAGAAACTTTGCATTATAAAGAACTCATACTATTTTTTCTACACACTCTACAGTTATAATAAGTTGATGGTTAGACCTCCATCCTACTTGAAAAAAAATAATTAAAAAATCAAATTTCCAATTATGCCCCCTGAACCTAGACAACAAATAGGCACCTCACCACTACGGGGATGTCAGAAAACACTAATGTGTAAAGCAGGTTTTCAAAGCCTTGTAAGTCACATCAGTATCCACCACTGAGTCTAACCAAAGATAGTAAATAACAAGATGGGACACTCAGCCAAAAAAGTGTCCGCAGGAAGTATGCTCTTTGCTTCAGATGGCGCTGCAGTCTGTTTTGAAGCTCTCTTTCGTTTTTCCAGAAGAAGAGGAATAGCACCTCCTTGCGTGCGCAGATCGACTGCTGTTCATCAGCAGTTCGGGTTCGTTCAGTGCGGAGTTTTAGGTTTTTAAAATTTTAATGACCTCTCGCCTTTCATTCTAAAGTCAAATTAAACTAAGAAAACAATCACCCTTTCCTCCGGAAGAGGTTTTTTGTCAGCGTAACCATTTTTAAAAAGCATTCTTCCGAAATTCATTCAAAAACTTGCTAGTTTCACTTTGATTTTTTAAACTCAAGTAGGATAACTCTGTTTGCTAAAGGTGCGCTTTTGCGAAGAGGACGCCACCGAATTTTGAGGACACTTTTTTAATTGGTTCAAAGAGAGAAGTGGCCCCTCTTGTTATGTAGACTCTTTGGTCTACCATAAGAGCATCCATGCAATCCACAGCCAAAAGTAGATCCCATCTTACACATTTTTTATCCCACAAATGTAATGCTAAACACATACCATCAGAATCCACCATGTAATCAAACATGGTGGCGTCAAAGCCATCTGGGATCTGTGGTAAGTCCAGTCTGATGGTCTCGTGTTTCCGCAGGAATTCCTCCATCTTGGCACGGTCATCCAGTTCAAGGAAGGCTCCAATGCTCCACATGAGAGTGAAGATGTACAAGCGCTCATAGTGTTCGCGGGTCAGGTGACCTGAGCCGTCTTTCTCGTCTTTCAAGGGGATCAGGCCAGACATGAGCTTGCATGCCTGAAGTACAAAGTAAAGTACAGAAATCTGGTTAGTCTGGTATGAGTTAAAAGGAGAGATCACATCATCAATAGTACATTATAGAAGAATGCCGCAAAAACACATGGGTCAAAATTACAGATAAAGGACATTTTTCAAGTTGATATAAAAAAGCAAGAAACATTCTCAGATCATATTGAAGACAAAAGGTGAGTCAACCTATTCTAGCTACAGTGCCAGTTCAGCTGGTATCAAGCTGAATTGTTGAGCTTTGAACCTGGTTTGAATACCAATTGGGGGCACTCTTGAGATAGGATAAAGGGAGCATTCATAGAACTTCTTACAAAATCTTAAAATACAGAAAGGGTTTCAAAAGCCATACAATGCAGTATGCACATAGCAGGGAAACACAAACTATCAAACAGATTTTCAAGTTCCAAATTTTTCTGCATATATCCTCTTTGTATTTGAAACACATACATAGCAAAATTCGTACATTACAAAGAGATTCCATGCCCCGCTGATTTCGCTATGTGCATTCTAGACGGTAGTGGGTGGTTGGCGTGTGCTCTGGTGTGGTTTGCTTCTTCTTTCCTATCAAACGTCTATCGTCCTGATCTCTCCTCCTCCTTCTATTTTGTGTTTGTTACTCTCTTGTAACACCTCTAATCTTCGGCACTTATATGACCTTATTGTGTTGCAAGTGCCATAAAACTCTTACTAAAACTAAAAGACGGTAGTACTGTGGACCTACCTGTGAGATGATGAAGGCTTCAAGGATCTCCATTTTGAATTCCAAGTTCTGCTGGGCAAAATTCCACATGTCAGTGAACGAACCCTCAAACAGAGTCATGATGACATCTCTTTCATTGAGAGGTCTGTGGTTCAGCCAACCCTGCGTGGAAGAAGGATAACAAAATATGTAAGAATAGCCTAAGTATTTTGTTAGCCAGGTGCTAAACTAGTGTACCATGATATTGGTCAGGGAGATGTCTTTTATAAATCAGAAACAATCACTGAATCAAACATGTCAGTAATTTGTGCTTGAACAACATACACAACAGATTTTTAACAAATAAAAATAATGAAAACAAGGATTGAAAATTGTTTCTGAAGCGAATGTTATATCAGTTTTGCCTCTCTTGAAAACTCTCTCAAAAGAATGAAACAATAGTTTTGCTTGACTGAACAAACGTTATTTAAAAAAAGATACACACCTGCAGAATTGGTTGCCAGCCAAGACCTGAGCTGCTCATGTACACCATGCCATTACGGGAGACAGTGGCAGGCGAGGCGTTGTCGATGTTGTGTGGCTCAAAGATGATCTTGCAGTTGGGGGCCATTGGGATTCTGTCACCATTGGCCAAGGTCAAGGTCTTGTTGTCATCAAGCACAGAGTTCAGATTTTCAATCCAAATGGCATCGACAGGCCCATCCAGCACAAGCCACACATGCTCACCTGCAGTGACACAGCAGTCATGAATAATGAATATCAGAGCTATATTTTTTTTCTTGTGAACACCTTCAATGTCACAATATCATAATCTACAAGAAAACATCTATGCATACAGTTCTCATTTGAATAATGTCTAATCATTTATTTTTTTTAAACCATTGCCTTCTTGAGGGCTTTTGCCAAGCAAATATCAACTGTTTCAGAGAAGCAAAGAATAAAACAACAGTGTGCAATAGTGTCCTTTCTTTTTTATATTGTTAACTGTGATGAGAAGACAACATGAGAGAGAGAGAGAGAGAGAGGGGGGGAGAGAGAGAGAGAGAGGGAGAGAGAGAG
>NW_004797650.1:246552-277269 GCF_000002075.1 Aplysia californica | reverse complement strand
AGAGAGAGAGAGAGAAAGAGAGAGAGAGAGAAAAAAAGAGAGAGAGAGAGAGACAGAGAGAGACAGAGAGAGAGTGAGAGAGAGAGAGAGGGGTACATATTTATAGAGATGAAGGAAAGAGAGAGAGGGCATTGCCCACGAATGTAGTAACTGTATCACTGTGAGAAGAATATGTGAGGCAGCGTGGTGGAATCAGGCTCTCGTCAAAATAATGAAATTGAAGAAAATAGCAGTTTTCTCCCTGCTTAGCAATTTTTATCAATTTTTTTTTTTGTGGCTCAACACGGTTTAGGTCCATTTACAAACACATTCCTTTGAGGATTTCACCGAAAACGTTGATTAAAGGCACAAGCATATAAATTTACAGTTGCCATGGACTCTCCAGCTTTGGAATTTACCAAGCTGCTTTGGTGGCCATTTTCTCGCTAATTATACCTCTTAAACCAGGTGACCCCCACCTCTTAAACCAGGTGACCCCCACCTCCTTCAATCCAAAATATCTCAACTTCTATTGGAGATGGATGGGTAATTTTTTCATTGAAAGCAAGACGAATGAACAAGCTTTGAGATGATATCAATAACTCAATATGCCCAAGAATTGACGAGAGCCTGATTCCACCACGCTGCCTCACATATGTTCATCATTGTCATTACGATTACAGTTAACGATCAATGTCATAACTCTTGCTGATACTATTGAGACATTTGTCATTGAAGTAAAGTCTCCAGTAATTCTCATATTGTTACTGTTTTTCGTAGAGTCGGTGGCGGTGATGGTATTATCAATGCAGCCTCTGTTTTAAAGCAGTACATCTTTCATCATTTAGATACTTTTGGTAGTTACAGTACCTATTGAGCATTCATCTTCGGATCTTTCTTTACAGTAATCATTACAACACTTGTTATCACAACCCTTGTTATCATTGTAACTACTGAACTTTTTTTCCTTATAAGAAATCATGCTACAACAGTGCAATTACTGAGGTTCTTTTTGAGGAAACTACAAAACCATTCAAGATAGATAAGAAAAGATAAGATAAAATATAAGATAAGATTAGATGAGATAAGATAAGACAGAATAAGATAAGACAAGATAAGACACGACAAGACAAGATAAGATGAGATATGATAGATAAGATAAGATAAGATAAGATAAGACAAGACAAGACAAGATAAGATAAGATAAGGCAAGATAAGATAAGATAAGATAAGACAAGACAAGACAAGATAAGACAAGACAAGATAAGATAAGACAAGATAAGATAAGATAAAACAAGATGATACTTTATTGTCCCAGTGGGAAGTTATTCTACATTCGTCACATGGTAACGCTCTCTCCAGGACCAGTGACCAGAGTACTTGAATCGATAAAAGTTTTCAAACAAACCTGTCATACTTTCTGAATCTACTCCACGGTCTCCAAATATTCACTGAACAGAAATCATCTAATCTTTTAAAAATTCTGTTCGTTAGGTGCCTGTACGTAAGAGCTAAATAATTCAGTCTTAGTGATGGGTGCATTTATTTACAGAAAGCGTGTTAGCAGCCATGTTCCTGACCAGTTGTCCTGCTACAGGAGAGCTGATCACAAAAGTGTTAAAGACATCAGCACAAACCTTTCTTCACACGAGTGGTTCTCCTCCAGAGAGTGGAGAAAATACCATCAGTCCAGTCGTTGGTGGCCACGTCCAGTCGACCAAACATCTGTGGGGCCGTGATGGCCTTGGGGTTCATCCTCCACTCCTTGTGTGGCTCCCCGCAGTCTGTCATGGCCTTCATCAGCATGTGGATACAGCAGGTCTTGCCGGCACCGCTAGGTCCCAGGGCCATCATGCCGTGACGGACTCGCTGTGTTTCAAACAGCTGAGAAAGAAAGGTGGGCATGGTTGCTGAGACTTTGAGTTAAGGTCAGGGCACGTAGCCCATACAGGAATCCTGTCAGGTAAGAGACAATACTAAGACAAAAGCAACCCTTCCAGGCCAGGAATCAAATACCAGTCTCCCGTGAAAAAGATGGGGATACTTACTACAGTAATTATGGATGATACACTCTCTTTTTTATAAAATTATTGATACCAGATATTGAACAAAATTGTTTAAACACAAACCTGAGCTTGTGCACACTAACGATGCATTCAGCAGCCAAATAGTGAGGTGTGGAGAAAGTGAATTGTTCCATTAATAAGAGTGTCATCCTGGACAAAAGGATTATAGACCCTAGTTCTATGTTATACGATTAATGAAAAAGGCACAAAATAACAAAAATAAGTGCCTGTTATTGTAAGCCACATGACAACAGATGGTCTAGATTGCGTTTTATTTTTTTGTGTCATCAAAATGTTTAAATACCATTCAATTCCCAAGCGTTTAGGTTCAAACAATTTGGGGTAAGCTTTAATTGATAAAATACTAATATTAATTCAATTATCATTATTGTTGTTACTATCATCATTTACTAGAGACTCCAACTCTTAAACATATGAAGAGGTCATTATAGTGCAACGACAACTCTCTGAAATAACCAAACTAATGAAACTAGAGAAAACCAGCAGCTGAAAAGTATGGACTCACCTGCACCAGTTTGATGGACCAGTCAGGGTGATTGATCAGTTTGGCATCTTCCACATTTCGGGAAATAGCTGCTTCAAGCTCAGGGTAACCAGCCTTGTCCAAGGTGATACCTAATAGATGGATTGTAAGTGTTTTTCACCTCTATTAACGCATTATTGCTCTTGAGGTTTTTAATATACATTATAAAGATACTGTGTAAGACGTGGACCCATCAAACACCACTGCTTTTCTCCTTGATAATGGGTGGCCGTCTTAGACGATTTCTACTGTAATTGCAATCTGCTGTCCATGAATTTTTAACAAATGTATTGTTTAATATCAGGAGGCCTGCTCAAAAAAAGGATTTTTCTTGTCCAGTTGATCATGTTCTCAAGACCTATTTTCATTATGCTAAACCAGTTTTAACTCTACAGACTAGAACACATGCCTGAGTTTCTTTTACCCTTTCAAGCACCAAACACACACCTTAGAAATGCAATGGTGTAAAATCTAGCAATTAACAGAATAGGGATTGGGAGCATGAGTCCTATAAAGTCAGATTGCCACAGCTCAAAGGGTTAACAAGTACTGACCAGGGAACAAATCTCCAATAAGGGAGACAAACAGCGGCTCATCCTGATCCACCAGTTTGCTGAGGTTCATGTCACGCAAGACTCTCATCACCACCGTCTGTTCTGTCTCTGTCGGGTTCAGCCGTTTGACGGTTCCCAGAGTTCTCAGCACAGACAGGATGTTACGCAGACCAAAGTCATAATGCACCTGGAACGGCAGTGATGGAAGAGAGTCAAGAAGTGGTTGAATCTAAACTGGCTATGTGATTAGGCATATCGATTTTGCAATTAGTGATAGGCAAAATTTTGTTTTTACTTTTTTTCCTTTAATTTCCAATAGTCACTTGAGCTAAATTAGCAACACAAGATAAACATAACTGTTCTCCACAATAAAATTATAATCTGTTAAAATTTCTCTGGGTTGCTCTCTCATTCTCAGTACATCATCCTGTCTGTCCATATGTCTGTTCAATGTTTATCAAGTACGAGGACATAAGAACATAATGAAAACATATATGCATGCATAGACTTTCAGCAGAAAAAAAGAGAAACCAAGATAACACATGGGGAAAAGAGAAAAACAGGCACATAATAAAATCAAATCTCCACACACTTTGCAATTAGGTATATCAGAGACCTATAGTGGTGAGAAACCTATCAAGCTGTTATGTCCAGACATTCGAAATATAAATCAACATGGTGTAATAATTACCCAAGCCATTTTATTAGTTTTGAATGCATCAGAACAACTTTCTGATTCTATGGCTCTTCCTGACTTTGTGCAGGTTAATTTCTGCTGAATCAAGTGGAAGTTTACAGACACATTCATACACTTAATTATGATGTGGTGGTGCACCATTGTATTAAGGAATACCATGGTAAATAAATTTGACTTTGGTTCAAGTCTGACTTGGATCATTACCGTACCATTTTGACAAAAAAGAAATATGAGGTCTGTATGTAAAAATGACAAATCACACATGCTTCTCCTTTCACTTAGAATTTCCAAACTATCCACCAACCTGCTTGGTCAACTGCTCCTCACAAAGCTTGTACAAGGTGAAGAACTTGCCGGCCAGAACCACATTGTCAATGAAACCCACAGCAGCCAACTTGACACGGATGATGATCTGCCTGTCTGGAACCATCATGGCCACTGTTCTGAAATTGATCTTCAGATTTTCTGGCAGCTCCTGTCGTCCAGCGTATCCAGGGTTCTGGTAAGGAACAAATTCAAACAATTGTTACAACTGATCCCTTAAATCCTCTCCAATTGCTCTAGCCTCATCTTTATTGAAAAGTAAACTAGATGCTTAACAAGATAAACTTACTAAATGTGAGGCAGCGCGGTGGAATCAGGCTCTTGTCAAAATAATCAGAGTGAAGAAACTTGCATTTTCCTGATGGTTTGTGAATTTTTATCATTTTTTTTTTTTTGCTCAACACCTTTCATGCCCATTAAAGAACTCATTTCTGTGTGGATTTTTCATAAAAACGTTGAATAAAGGCCCAAAAAATGTAAATTGTCAGTTACCACGGACTCTTAAGCTATGGAAATAACTAATCTTTGGCAGCCATTTTCTCACTAATTTTTCCTCTGAAAACAGGTGACCCCCACCTCCTTCTTTAGCAAATATCTCGACTTGTATTCAAGATAAATTGATATTTTTTTCATTCAAATATAGACAAGTGAACAAGATTTAAGATGATACCAATAACTCTACATGCACAAAAATTGACGAGAGCCTGATTCCACCACGCTGCATCACAAATGTGACTGCTACTATACAGATTCCCCAGTAAATCACAGCTGAACTCAGAAATTCAAAATGCTGGTATATAATGAAGCAAAGCAAAAAGTACAAACTAATCTAATAAGTCCATTCATTTTAATGCAAGAAACTTACCATTGTGAGGAAAATGCCAAACTCTGTGTTCATGTCCACTGTGTCTCCGTCTGTGAAGATGAACTGCTTCTTTCTCTCTTTCTTGCAAGCCAGGACAATGGCGATCTGCTGAGCAGCCACTGACAACACCGGGAGGTCAATTCTGTTGAACTCATCGAAACAGCCCCAGGAGCCAGACTGGGCCAGACCTGAACACAGACAGACAGTAAGGGACAATAGTCAAATATTCTGTCATGCAATATACAGAATGTGTTCTCCCCTCTCTCTTTCTCTCTCTCTCTTTCTCTCTCTCTCTCTCTCTTTCTCTCTCTCTGAACACAGACAGACAGTAAGGGACAATAGTCAAATATTCTGTCATGTAATATACAGAATGTGTTCTCCCCTCTTTCTCTCTCTCTCTCTCTCTCTCTCTCTCTCTCTCTCTCTCTCTCTCTCTCTCCCCTTCACTCTCTCTCTCTTTCCCTCTCTCTCTCCTTCACTCTCTCCTTCACTCTTTCTCTTCATCTCTCACCTCCCTCCCTCCTTCTCTTTTTCGCTCTCCCTCTCTCTCTATCTCTCTCTCCATCTCTATCTCGCTTTCTATCTCTCTATCCCTCTACCTATGTCTCTTTCTATCTATCTATCCTTCCCTGGTGTCATTTCTAAAATATTCCTCCCCCTGTACTGCTCTAAATCTTCCTGCTCAATTTCTCCTGCTTTTCAAGTTTCCTTTACATCCCTTTTCCTTCGCTTCTCTTCTGGGTTAAAAAATATTCCTCTTCCAACTCTCACCTTTTCATTTTGTCTTCCTTCTTCCTTTCTCCTTCTTTCCACCAGTTACTCCTGATTCTCTGAATCAAACATTCCCTCTTCTTTTTCTTCCCCCTTCTTACTCCTCTCTATTGTTCTTTGATCAAACATTCTCTCCTCTTTTTCTTTTTCCTCCCCCACACTTCCACTCTTTCCCTCCAAAAAACAGCTGATTACCTTTGAAAATCCTGCCCAGTCCTCTGAAATCCATCTGGTCAGAGCAGTTGAAGACGACGACGTACTTGCCGAGGCAGCGGCCCATGTCCTTGGTCGTCTCTGTCTTCCCAGTCCCAGCAGGTCCAGCTGGAGCCCCGCCCATAGACATTCCCAGGGCCTGGGCCAGGGTGATGTAACACCTTCAGACATACATGGGAAAATGCGGCTTAAATTTAGATCAAGAAATGCAATATCATAAATCAATAGATAACTCATAGAAGTGATTAATATATATTCCAACCTTGTGATACAACTTTGTGAAAAAAAATCCAAGAGAACAAGGAGGTAAATCATCAACAAAAAATTAAAATATCTGGCATTATAACATTTTGACAAATGCAACAGAACAATAAAGAAAGAACAATTTTAGACTGCTTTGTCTATAAGAGGTCAAAAGCAGTATAGGAGGTTGTTGTTATTGGCAACGGAACAGAACACAGTTATAAATGTTTCAACATGTAAATATGTGAGACATCGTGGTGGAATCAGGCTCTCGTCAATTTTTGGGCATATTGAGTTATTGGTATCATCTTAAAGCTTGTTCACCTGTCTTTATTTGTATGAAAAAAATATCCATTTATCTTGAATACAAGTCGAGATATTTGCTAATGAAGGAGGTGGGGGTCACCTGTTTTCAGAGGCAAAATTAGTGAGGAAATGGCCGCCAAAGATAAGTAATTTCCATAGCTTAAGAGTCTGTGGTAACTGAAAATTTTCATTTTTAGCACCTTTAATCAATGTTTTTCAGAAAAATCCACACAGAAAAGAGTTCTTTAATGGGTATGAAAGGTGTTGAGCCAAAAAACAAAAATTTAATTAAAATTCAAAAACCTGTGGAAAAATGCAAGTTTCTTCACTTTGATTATTTTGATGAGAGGCTGATTCCACCACGCTGCCTCACATATGACTTTGTACATTTTGTCTAAATCTTATGAAGAATTTAATATTGGAGCAATTTATGGAAAAAAGTCGCTGGTAATAAAATATAAACAAAGGCATTCATTGGGTTGGACCTTATTTTATAGAAGACTTCATATTAAACAAATAAACAGAAAGAAGCAGAATAACCTTTAAAAATAATAAATAAATAAACAAAAGCAACAACAAAAACAACTCTAGTAGGTCTTGACAATTAAGGGATCAGTCTGTGTCAGTATCAGTGTTTTACTAAACGTTTCACAGACACCCTCCATCTCATCCTCATCCTCCTCATCTTTCTTGTCATTTACATCCTTCTTCTTCTTTTTCTTTTTCTTCTCCTTCTTTTTCTCCTTCTCCTTCTCCTTCACTTTCTCCTCCTTTATCTCCCTCTTCTTCTTTATCCTCTTTTCTTCTCCTCCTTCCCTTGATGAGCTGACCTGTCAGTAAGAGGAGTGATGACCAGTCGTTCTGTGCAGCCGAGGAACTCATTCTGGTAGATAAAGTCCACGTCAGTGATGGAGATGAGGCATTTGTCTGTGTCTTCCACAAAGTAGAAACGAGACTGTTTCAGCCACTCAAAGTCCGTTGGGTTCCTGATGTGTTTGCGGCACTGAGAACATACAGAGAAAAGTAGCATAACTAGAAAAACAAATGAAGAAGTCCTGGTTGAAGCAAATTATAGAAAACAACTTATCACGAATATAATAAGAAAACGACAGGCAAATTTCTTCGGACACACAATGCGGAAAGAAGCATTAGAGAATATTGTAACAACAGGAAAGTTTCATGGAAAGAGAGGCAGAGGCAGACAGAGGGAAAAGATACTGGACAAGATGACAACAAGGCTGGGAGCAGCAAGAACAACAGACACCATTGCTGCATCGAAAGACAGATGGAAGTGGAGGTCGATGATCGCCCACGCCAGTCGGCAAGGCACCAGATGATGATGAGCATAACTCAGAATTGCTCACATAATAAAGGGCAAAAGGCCAATATACACAATATTATCACCTGTTGCGATGGAACAAAGCCTACAAGATTGAAACATTTGTTTACAGACAACTGTGATGAGAGGAACAGTTTACAAATTTGAATACAAATGTTTATGTATTACTCCACTACTAGAGCAGTCGAAATATATATTTTTTAACACCCTCACCCCCCCCCCCCCACCCCCCACCCCAGCCTTTGTTAAATCAAAAATAAATTTCTTTCTCACAAAAAACTAACACAGATTCCTCACCAAGGAGTCAAAGATGTCTCTCTGATGTACGTGGATGGTGATAAGCGTCTCAAACTTGGTCCTCTCCATTTTCGTCAAGTCTTTGGTGGTCTGTTCAATGAGCAGGTTCAATAGGTCAAGGAAAGCCTGGTTGGTCTGAGGCATGATCTTCCTGTCGTACTTGGCGTTGGTCAAGGCCTCAGTGGCATCGCGAGTCCAGATCATCTGGATTCCAAGCAAACCCACCTGATTGGAGAGAAAATGAAAAATTAGCACACTCGCAGAAACCAGAATTCTCTTGCAAGAATAACAAGTAGCTTAATAATAAGCCATATGCATACCAAGACTGCTTATGTTTTTTCCTGAACTGGCATTCAAATAGGAAGCCTTGTGCACCATCATCTCAGAATGTCGGACAAAAGAGCACAAATATCATCACCTGTTGTGATGGAACAAAGCCTACAAGATTGAAACATTTATTTACAGACTACTGTGATAGGAGGAACAGTTTACAAATTCGTTCATTATGTTGTAAAATCAAAAGAGTCTGTATGCAGGCAAACACTTATTGCTGCTGACAAGAGCATCTTGGTTTACAGTCGTTTTACACTTATTTCTGAGGTGTGCTGACAAAATGAGTTACTTCTCGGATTTGAGCATTACGGAAATTGATACATCAACTTGATAGGTGAAGTTTGTACAATTTGTGAGCATGGAATAGTAAAAGACACAGTAAACTTGAACAAAATGGCATCAATTGAAAATCTATAAATCTGATCCCAGTGTCGATTTTCAGCCGATATCGCCATTCTTGGATTGCGAGAAGTAACTCATTTTGTCAGCACATCTCACATTTCTTATTTCTTTTCTCTCAGATTCCAAGGGGTGCGCATAGCTTCCTGTTGAAATGTTAATGTTGAAAGGCGCTAACATGCAACGTATGATTACACAAACATCCATCAGGTACACACCAGTCATGGCATCACCCAATTCATCATAAAATTACAATGTATATAAAGTCCTTGTAACCCCCATTTCCATGCAGGGATATAAAAAGCCATCTTATCTCTCTTTTTTTCATATCTATTCTCACGAGCAACTTACCTGTGCGGGGAAAGAGTTGAGGAACTCCAGGAGGTTGAAGCTCTGGTCCTGTATGGCCATGGCGGCCGTCCTGATCACAGAGTGCAGTGACTTCTGGGCCTGGGTCATCAGACTCATGAGCCACACCTCCACGTTGCCCTCTGCTTTCACCGGTTTCTCCAGCTGCAAAGAAATAACAAATTGAAATCTCAGGGTGAGTTGACAGAAGCAGTAGCGAAATGATGACAGTCATTTATTAGCTCTAAGATAAAGGAACACTGACTGAATACCTCCATTGCCACACAGTGGCAGAATACAATACAATACAATACAATATACAATACACAATACAATACACAATACAATACAGTCAAGATTTTTGTAGACAATGAGATAAGACAATTTCAGAAAGAGGCACTATTTTGCACACATCTATAATCTTTAAAACAAGACTAACAAGTGGCATTTTGAAAGGAACTCTTGCATTTTTCAGACTTGACAGAAAAACAAATACTGTACATATTAATTAAAGAAATTATTGCAGTTTTAAAAAGTGGTAGACCAATGGAAACTTTTTAAGGAAGATTTAAAAATGACAATGAGTGAACAAATGAGCAAATAAATTACTGAGTGAGTGAGCTAATGAAAGATGGCCTTCAGACCCAAAAAAACTGACCTCGATGGATTCTCCCTCTGAGGAAATGATGGCCAGAATCTGGTCATAGATTTTCTCATGGAAACGGACGTTCTTGGTGTTGTCAAAGACAGAGAGCAGGTGAGCTTGGATGGTGTGGGGGTCACTGGCCTGGCCGAGAATCTCCAGCAGAGCTGGGTCAGACACGAAGAAAAATCTGGGGAAGCTCAATCTCTTCTTCTCCAGGTACCTGAAGAGGAAAAAAGGTTCAACATACATCAGAATTTATTAAAGAAAATGACAGATTTCCGTCTTGGCCAGGTTTCCATTAAGGCAGCTTCGACTTTACTATTATCATCATTATCATTATTACAGGAGTTATTGTTAAAGTGATACATAGAACCTGCAAGTTCTCTTATACCACAAGGAGGAGCATTAACACTGTGACCCAAGTCATAGCTTAAGAATGTGCAAGAAGAAAAACAACATGACAAAATGTTTGAGATACACATTTGTGAGTGCTCCTACTTTACTTAAGATGGACAAACTAGAAGTGCTGTATAAGGAAGGACCCACAAAAAAATCCTCATCAAAATAATAAAGTCTGATTGCCACTTTCTTTAAATTGTGCGTGAACAAGATGGATTGTCTACGTATTTTGTTCCAGAGTACATGTGTATGTGAGGGCAGTACATACAGGCATGTGTATGTGTGGGTAGGAGCACAAATACGTGTGCTGGTTAGCATTGTGCATCTGGTTACAAACTCAACCAGCTGTTTAACAACTAAAACCAAAAGAACTCTAAATCTTTTGTCATTCTCTAAGGACGATTTCTTTTCACAAAAGCCTAAGAAACAACTTATTAGCTTTCAGCTTTGGCATATTTAACTTTTTCACAATCCACGCAGAGAAATGGGTGGCGAGCCATAATCAGCTTTGTTTGTTAAGAAGAAGAATCTCAACAAATAAGCAAAGAGTAATACAGACTTACCCAGTGAGAGACTTCTGACAAAGCTCCAGCTGCTCCAACAAGTGAGGCAACAGCTGTATGAGCATGTCCTCCCCCACGCAGCATTGCACTACGTTGGGGGTCTCGTGGGCACGGGTCATGATCTTCACCCACGACTTGTCGATGTTGCTGAAACGTTTGGCTTCCTAAATCATGATATAGAAAAGAGTAGACTATTACCACTTGAAATTTTACTGAACAACTATCCTATAGCTGGCGGACTGGTCAGAAGTATGGCTACAGATTATGCTGTTATGCTGTGTGAGAAAAAGTATGCCCATCAATCACATATTGAAATAAATTTTGTTCTTACATGCATGTGCCGAGGAAACAATCAAAGCGTGTTTTTATTTCTGTTTAATGAATCGTTTGAGTTCGGTTAAAATTATGAGAAAGATTTGAGCTCTTCGGGCTACATGCTTTGAGTTGTGGTGAAAATAAAATGTAACGAAGTATAAGAGACAACGAAGTATAAGAGACAGTCGGGTTTTTTTTCTGATAAGTGCACATTAGTCAAGAGTAGGTTATACTGTTCCTCCATTTTGGCGTCTTAAAAAATGCTGCGGCTCAAGTGCTGAATAAAAGAATTTGATGACAAGAAACAATAAAAGAACAAAATGAATATCATGGATGTTTTGATCAAAGGGATCTGATTTGTCATAGAATCCCTACAACATGCAATGTAGCTCACATTAAGTTTATATCCAAGAAAAGGAATGTTCAAAACATTTTTTGATACAGCATATTTGCCGTGTACAAAGCTGATAAATCTACTCACTTTTGGCAGTTGTTTAGCAATGTCTCCACCAACAAAGACAGCCTCCAAATACACCCACAAGTTCTGCACTGTCATCCAGTTCTCAATGATCTCAGAAGAGTTGGTCAGGTTGGCAACCCATGTCTGAATGTTCTTTTTGAAAGGAGCATTGTATCTAAAAAAAACAACAACAGTGAATTACAAAGTTTTGTTTGACTGAGGAAGCCAGACATTAGGAAATAAATAACTTTCTACAATCAAAAGCTCTACATAACTGAAAGCAAACATTCTGAAACTGAGAAAGTCAGTCAAAACACTTTCAAAGTTTTATACAACATCAGTTCATTCTTTTGCTTCTTCCAACTTTTCCAACACTGCTAAGGAATCCCAGTTTCTTGTGTTACTCAGAACAGTCTTAGACAAATTATCAAAAAATTCACTCAGACAGAATAAAAATGAGAAAAAGTACTGAAGACGAATTTAATGAGGACTGAGCAAGATGGAAAATGTATTTGGACAAAAAAGCATGTTACCCTATTAAACTACATGAAAAGAAGGCAAGAGAAAACACAAAATACACTGTTCTCTTTTTTAAGTGCACCAAAAATTATTGTTCTCTTGCTCAAACAATCTTCCCTAAACATCGACTTGGCACTGTATTTCTTTGATATATGTGAGGCAGCGTGGTGGAATCAGGCTCTCGTCAATTTTTGAGCATATTGAGTTATTGGTATCATCTTAAAGCTTCTTCATTTGTCTTTCTTTCAATGTAAAAATTATCCATCCATTTTCAATAGAAGTGGAGATATTTCGGATTGAAGGAGGTGGGGACCACCTGGTTTCAGAGGTAAAATTAGTGAGAAAATGGCCGCCAAAGCTTGGTAAATTCCAAAGCTAGAGAGTCCATGGAAACTGTAAATTTATATTTTTGTGCCTTTAATCAAAGTTTTCGGTGAAATCCTCAAACAAATGTGTTTGTAAATGGACATAAAAGGTGTTGAGCCAAAAAACAAAAATTTGATAAAAATTGGTAAGCAGGGAGAAAACTGCTGTTTTCTTCGATTTCATTATTTTGACGAGAGCCTGATTCCACCACGCTGACTCACATATTTTCAACATGAGCTAGACATTTGTAAATCTAGATGCAGCCAGACATACCTGTTGCTAAGAAGTGAGCTAAGGACCATCAAGGAATCTTCCATAAGTGACACAATCTCACTAGTTGAGTCACCCCGAAGCAAAAGTTCTCCACGGTTCTTGAAATTTCCAAAAGTGAAATCCTGAGTGCCCCAGTCAGAGATCACTTGCTTCAACTTGGCTTCAATATCCTTCTCCTTAACCGCACTGATACAAATGTCCTGGAAAGTAGAGAACATCAGAATCTCAAGCTAAAGCAAAACTTATTGTAACTCCAAATATAGAAGAATGACCAAAAAAAAAGGAATTGTGGCATATCTTTTAAAGGCTTCATCAATACAAATAATACTATTATTTAGAAAAATCATGGGACTGCCTGCTATGACCTCACTTGCTAAGGCCAAGTCCGACAATGCAACATTTTTGTAAAAGTGATGACTTTATACGACCCAAGAGTAAGACATGAAGTCCTATTTCTAACAAGTTTCCCCTTTTGTTCTTCGTAATTTTCTGGGTCACGTAACTTGAAAAAAAAAAAAAACAAATATCAAGTAACCCTGTAACCTAAAAACATGTACGCATTATAATCAATACAAAATGTAATATAAATATTTCATGACTATCATGACAAGAAAACAACAACTTCAACAACAATAACAATAACTACAACTGCTTCTACTATTTCAACAATTGTGCTATCTACTTTCAACTATCTGCAATCTTAATTTTCTATTTCAGTTAGCAACATATTTTTGTAGTTAAACACTTATGAGCTTGTTACCTCAATTTCCTCCTTGTATTTCAACAAGGGTGCCTCCAGAATGTTGCGCAACGTGAAGTTCTCTCCCTCAATGTCAAACTGATGTCCCGTTGTGTCTGACATCCTCTGCCAATGTCTCTGCTTCATTGCTTTGTTTGACATGAGCTCTAGCAGAGGAACCATTTCGTTGAAATCATCGATGGTCTTCTTCAGGTCCCCAAATGCAGGCCAGTCCTTCAGGGCTTTAGGAAGCTTACGGCATCTGATAATTGTGTTTGATGAGTGGTAGTGTGAGAATTTAAAGGAAAGGAAAGAAATCAAATGTGCTTGTGTTGAGATAAGCCAGGGTGGGACTGTCACTAACCAAAACAATTAGAAAGAGAAAATTTCAGTCCTACTTGAATTGCCATAAAGGGCTTGAACATCTTGCTCTCTCTCTCCTCTCTCTCTCTCTCTCTCTCTCTCTCTCTCTCTCTCTCTCTCTCTCTCTCTCTCTCTCTCTCTCTCTCTCCCTTTCCCTCTCCCTCTCTCTCTCTCTCAAAACCAAATTTCTATCTTTATAAACAAGTACACATACCCAGACACACACAGACACACACAGACACACACAGACACACACACACACACACACACACACACACACACACACACACACACACACACATTATCAAATCCATCGTGTCTCTCCCCTCCTTTCCCTGCTCAACCTGTACCTGTTTTGGAACTCCTGCAGCTCAACGTTGATCTTCTCAATGTTCACATCCTGCCACAAGATGTCGTAGTAGCCGTGCACGGTGTCAATGACGTTGTTGTACAGGCCGTACAGTTTCTGCAGCAGGTTCAGCTCCTTCTTGATCTGCAGCAGCTTGGGGTACTCGGAAACCTGAGGAAGTCATTGTAGATACAGTCAAACCTGCTCTACCAGCCACTTCAATAAGAAAATCAGAGGGACAAACGGCCACTTCCCATTTCCTCTCTTGTCTTTTTTTAAAACAAAATAATGCTATGTTTGGTCAACCTTTCTATTTGGCTGTGAATGCTGGACAATCACTAAAGACAGTGAAAATAAAATAGAGACAACAGAAATGTGATTTCTTAGGAGACTGCTAAGAGTATCGTGGAAGGAAAAGAAATCAAATGAGGTAGTGCTTGATGAAGCCCACGTGGGACGCTCAATGTTAAAAACAGTCCGGAAACGACCTTATTATGGTCAGTCTCTGTGATCAAAACACAGAAGACCCTTTAACCGTCAGCAGCCCAGCCTCTTCCTACTCCTCCACCTCCTTTACTTTCATAATCTCCCCTTCCCAGGTCTTTATCTTTTCATTCTTCTTCTGTTTCTGTATTTTCTCCACCAACCCACAATCCTTCTTCCTCCCCTGACACATATTCTTTACTTACCGACAGACCAAAGAGCTCCTCACCCCCGGTGTAGGTGATGAACTTTCTGTGGAGCGTGTCAAACGTGTTCTGGTAGATGACCAGTCTGTCCGAGGCCTCCCGAGGTGGCACACCTGCCACCATGGGACCTTTCTGTTAATGAAATGTATAGCAGACAAAATCAATTACAATACTTACTGTCCCAATTGGCGTATCAGAAATCGCTTCAGAGGCACACTATTTTGAGCATGGTACAAATATGAATAAAGGCCTATTTAGAAAATATAAGTCCTTTTTTTTCACTTCTCATGGAAATTCAACTCACATTTTTTTGAGTAGGCCTATAGTACCCATTTAGTGAAGAAAAAAGTGACAGCGCCTACAAGGAATTGGTCCAGTTATAATGTTGATATCCTTCGACTAAATCAAAAGGAGCAAAAAATGTGGACACATGTCACCTTATATGTGACCACTCATTATTCATTTGATAGGGTGTTAAGAACCTCTTCACATCGATCACATGAATGAAAACCTTACAGTATTTCAAAGTAGCTGTATGTGTGCAATTCAACATGGATGATGCTCGTTAATACTAAGCTGTCATTTTTATAAAGTTAGGCAAATGCATCCATGTTACCTGTATGTCATACTGGATCGCTAACAACAACAACCTGTATGTCATAACTTGATGAGTATAGGATTTTAAAAACAGATCAACTTTCATTGTATGTTTGGGTGTGAATATCTTCTCTTCCAGAACATTAGAACAAAGCACAGATTGCATAACGTGACAAAAGCATTCACGGTTTGCAAATGTGGGTTGTCGCAATATTTTCCAGACCATGTTTAACACTTTGGGGTCACTGGGCACAATAATGCGCCTTGAAATATCATCCGTTCTGGTCACCTGGCGCAGATCTACGCTGCGTCAGGCCCGAGAGGTCTGTTGCAGTCACTCTCCTGGCTGGGTGACTAGATGGGGTATTTTGTACTGCTGGCTGTGTGACTGCAAAGTGTTACGGAATGGCTTATACAATAAACATTCACCCAGTAGAACAAGGCACGAGGTCAAAAGGCTACAGCATGGCATGCACAAACCTCATCATAGCTTGAGTAGTAGTCATCACAGTCAACTTTGAAGACCTTGACATCCTCAATAAGATCTTGCTTGAAGTCAGGCTGGATCTTCAACAGATGGTCCTGGACTTCCACAGCCTGGGCCTGATGAAATGGAAACAACAAATTTTTATTGAATCAAAGAGAAGAGTATTGACACAGTGAAGAAAGTCTGGCCTGTCTAAATGAACCAAGGGCATAGGAAAACAGCAAATGGCAGAGTGAAAGATATGGGGTCACCATCATCATCCAGTGCCAGATCTGCGACAGATGTCGGCGATCATGGTTTTCCATTCATTCCTTTGCTCGGATGCTCTCAAAAAAGCTACGTTTCCCTGATCTTTCCCTGTTACCCATTTATTTAGGTTCCCTAAGTATGTTGTTCTGGGCCTACCCCTGCCTCGCTTGCCCTCAATTTTGCCAGTGAGAGCTAGATGTTCAAGACCCTTATGTCTATTCAGGTGTCCCAAAAACTGCATTTGTCGTTTCTGAGATTGTTTTTAACATTGAGCGTCCCACGTGGGCTTCATCAAGCACTACCTCATTTGATTTCTTTTCCTTCCACGATACTCTTAGCAGTCTCCTAATGGGGTATTATCATTAATATGAGAATTGTTTGTATCATAAGTTGAAGAACATTAAATCAACTAACTGCCCTGAGTAGGAGGAGGGAGAGAGAGAGAAAAAAGAGGAGGAGAAGGGGGAGGAGATACAGCGGATGTCACTCACTTTGTGCTGACAAAAAGCCAAATGATAGAAAGAATCACCAAATAAGTACATAAAAGTAAAAACCACAGGTGCCATCCTCAATCATAAATCAAACATGAGCCCCCTGAAGACAAACTCACCTGCAGCCTCTCCCAGGAGTACCTCAGAGTGTCACATTTCTCAGCCTCTTCCTTCTCTGGCTTCAACTCATGTTTGTTCAACATAGCATAGGACTCCTGCATAAAAGAAAACAAAAACCATGATAATGATGCAACTAACCTGAAGTTCTAGCCCAAGTATAAATTTCCAAATGAGTTCATTTAATTTAGAGTAATTGAGACATCCATGTAACAGCAGTGTGTGAAACAACTATACGATCAAAGCAAGGGAAAATCCCCAATCACTGCAAGACCTAATCTGTTATTGTAATGTAACTAAATAATTCAAGACAGTTTCAAGCCCTATGGGGAAATGGTTATACACATGGGTGATTTTTTTAAACTGCAAAAATTTTTCAAAATGAGCTTGGAAAATGTATGTAAAATATGGCAAGTCTAGAGAGCACAGGATAAAATGTTTTAGAACATACGACAACCTGTGTTCTGAGAGCATACCTCAATTGGTCCAATACACATGTCAATTCTGATTTCACTTTCTCTGATGTCCTTCAAAGCAGCCATGGCAAAGCGGATATCATCCAGGTCTTTGATTGGGCGTGTCAGCCTCTTGTTGAGGTCCTCGATGAAGTTGAAGATTTCCTCCATCTCTGTCTTGTACTTATTGTTGCAGAACTTGCCAAAGGTCATACGCCATGCCTTGGTCTCCGTGGTCAAGCCAATCTTCAGATGTTCTGAAGGTAGGAAAAATAAACTTTGAAGACTTGTGGATCTAAAAGCATTCATTTACAATTTTGCAAAGAGAGAGTTGGATATTCCACCTGTCTATAGATATGTTCAAGCTTTTATTTAAGGATATTTGTAGTTCAAACATAACTTGTATAATTTAGCAGTACACTAGAAAGCAAAAGAGACAAGATATTCAACACGCATAATAAAATTTCTTTACAACAACCTTTCACTTGTTAATTCTATATTCACAGAGAACAAGTTCCTTTTCTATTTTTTAATTCCCTGTTTCTACTGTAAAGTGCTCTGAAGATGATTTCAAAGGACAGAACATTTGTTTGAGTATGGTTCAACAGACGCACATCGATATAATAATCATTCACATAAAGAAACCACATTTCTATTTCATCTCACCTGACATATGCAACAGATCTATCCAAACAAACTTCTAGAACAAATCAAGGAACACCAAGAAAAAGACAAATCAGGTTTTTCGTAGTTCCCTCACCAGTGTAAAGAGCAATGGGTCCTGCATCATAGTACTCTGGCAGGCTGTTAATTTCTATCTCCATTTCCTCATAGCTTCGGACCACTGCCTCAAACTCAGACAATTTGGGGTCATCCTTCATGAACTCTTCCAACGCCACCTCCCTGTCCTTCTCCCAGATTTTGTGGTAGTCTGCAAACTGATCCAAAGCTGTGGTCACCTCCTGGGAAAGCACAAAAGAGACTTATGAAAAAGCTTAGCTGCAATCAATGCATACCAAATAACAAACCATAGAGACTTGCCAATGTTTATTCAAAAACAGAATTGCTTCCAGTGAAATAAGGTCACACTTTTTCTCAATGAATAATAATTATAATAATTGCATTTATATAGCGCATATCCATGCTCAAGAGCTCATTCTATGTGCTTTACAACTATTATTACCCCAGCAGACCCTCTGAGAACACTCAGAAACATACTCGGATTCTGTGGAAGCATAAAGTGCAAGCTGCGGATTTCACGCCCTCAAACACTATCAAACTGACAAGATCGTTCACTGTCTATAGCTGGGTACCCATTTCCACCTGGGTGAAGTGAGGAAAATTTGTGCAAAGTGCCTTTGTCAAGGACACAACGTCGGGCCCCTGACGGGATTCGAACCCACGACCTAACCGTTGCAAGTCTGAGGGCTTAACCACTAAGCCACCGACGCCACATCAATGAAAACATCAGAAATAAATATTACAATCTCTAAGAGCACAAAAGGATGATACAATTTGAGTTTTTGAAGCTTTTTCCTCAAAGTTTTGTAAGTGCAATGTACACAAAATAATTGTTCCACTAGACTAGCTTGACAAATGCTTGTTCTATTTTCTAGAACTTTTTGCTGAGAGAGGAACTAGGTGCTCTTTGTTAGACTATGCTCCATTCCTTGAAAGGTGATACAGCAAAAACAGTCGACAATTTCCCTCCTCTGGGCTCCTGACTCTTTCTGCAGCCTTTCTACTGCTACTCCTTGGCCCCTTCTTACTGCTGTCTTTCTGCCACACCCCTGATCTTCTGGTAGGAAAGATCTACACCTAGCCTTCTCGGACAAGGGTGAAAAATCTCGGAGGGCCCGTGTGCAAGTTGCCCACGTTAAAGATCCCTTGGTGGTCTAAAATCAATAAGAGTAGGCTTCGGCCGCCACCTGGGCTAAATTCAAAATTTCCTACCAACTGAAAATATTTGGTGTGTCCCGCGCGCTCATATGATCTTATGCAGTTGCAAGCGCCGTAAAAACACTTCCCAAAAAAAAAAAAAAAAAAAAAGACAATTTCTACATCGTCATCTATTCACATAATTTCATTCTCATTATTGACCCTTTCTTAATCACAGAATATATTTTTTACAATCTTTCCTTTGCCCAAAAACCTCCTCAGCAAAGTAACCGTACATAAGATAAAATCACAGTGAGGAACAAACCTTCTTGTTGGAGTTGATGCTGGTGGACAAAAGAGAAGCCAACTTGGCAATCTCCTTGTTATCGGACACAGACTTGTAATAGTTCTTGGGCTGCTGTTGAATGACGTAGCTCTTCACCGACTCCGCATCGGCTTTTTTGCTGGCAGCCTCCAGGTGAGACATCTCAGACGGGGCGTTGCTCACCACGCTAGCCCGTCGCTCCCCACCTTCTGAGGGCTGATCCACCTGAGCTGAAATGTGTAATGAGTGAAGAGAGTCATAAGGCAGCTCAATAGGCCTACATTAGTACAAACACAGTTCCTCATGCTGCACACCATATTTCTGGTAATACATTTCATCTTGTCTTGAAGGGATACACAGTTTACAGACAGGACATAAGTTGGCAGTTTAGTCTTTTCATAACTTTCCCTCGCTCAACTTGAAGGGAGAATAACTATTTCGTACAAGGAGTTTGTGTGAGAAGTAGGCAATTATCTGCAAATTTTTCTACTACATGCTACTACTAACACAATTCCCAATACTGCAGACTATACTTTTGATCACTCGTTTCATCTTGACTGTGGTTCAAAGGAGGGGAACTGAAGTAATTAACATCAAGATGACGTAAAAGAGAAAAATCTAGAAAAAAACTGGAGTCAAAGGGGAAAAAAATGAATCAATCTGTTCCTACACCACTGAAATACAGCTGCATTCAATTAAGTCAAAAAGAAAAAACAACTTGAAAAATACAGGTTCAATATAATTGATGACACTTAAAATTCAATAAAAGCTCAAAATAAAAGCAGTCAACAAGCAAGTCACTATCTTGAAAGCACATGCTTCTAAATTCCATTTTTATTCAGAACATATTCATTCTGCAGTTCTTTCACAACTCCTCATCCCAATTTGAGTCATTTAGGAGGTGGGCGGCAGAGACCCTGCTGTCAGAGCCAACACGGGCAGTGTGGGAGACATCTCAGGAGATACTTGATAGAATTACTTTTTCCACACTTAAATCAAACTCACATATTTAGTATGCGACTCAAAGATCCTAACTATTAAACTAAATGCATCCAAAGAGCATCTTCAGTGAGGAGTTTTTCTCAAGAGTATGTTAAACAGCATAACTATCTCAAACTAAAACATAAATAAATTATTGTTCACCTACATGGGGCAATGATACACCGATGAAGTGACACAATCAAAGCAAACATTTCAGTTCAAGTTTCAAAGACTTCTAGATGATAATAATAATAGTAATAATAATAATTGCATTTATATAGCGCATATCCAGGCTCCGCAGCATGCTCTATGCGCTCTACCACTACATTCATTATCACAGCTGACTCTAGAACACTCGGAAACATTTTCAGCTTCCCAGGAAGCTTACAGTGCAAGCTGAAGATTAAATTAAATGTGCTAAAATACTAACAAACTGACAAGATCTTTTGCTGTCTATAGCCGAGCATCCATTTCCTTTTGAATGAAAGAGGAAAATTAGCGTAAAGTGCCTTTGCGCGCTCATATGACCTTACGCAGTTGTGAGCGCCGTAAAACCCTGTACTACTACTACTACTAAAGTGCCTTTCCTGAGGACACAGCCTCGTGCTTGAATCTGTACCCTAAATTTCAGTTTGTGTTTGCAGGTATGCAAAGGGCGGTCATTTCTAAAAAATTAATTTACTAGCCACTTGCCAAATACAGAATATACGTTTTGAACCGAAAAACAAAATAATTTTATTCAGCACCACTACTGTTTGCTAATCTGGTTCGCAAATATATACAGTTTTCACAGACATCTACGTATTGGCAATGTTTTTAAACAAAATCTATGTGAGGAGAAGCAGAGAATATTCGTGATATCTACCACATAGCTAGATAAGATAAGATAAGATAAGATAAGATACATCTTTATTGTCCAGATCCTGGCACATTGGTTTGGTGTTCCACCACGAGTACACACACACACACACACACACACACACACACACACACACACACACACACACGTACACAATCATAATTCAGATTCCTGACAATCATAATTCAGACAGGGCACAAGGTGCTGTAGTGACACTTGGTATATCTTACAACCATTGCAGCAAAGTCATGCATATTTGACAGTGAAATTCATCTAATTCGTGACATAGTTATAAAATGGAATTCAATAAGTGATAAACATCGATACTTTTTGTGAAACTTTTTGTTGCAGAGCATTTGTTCAGAACATTAAAAAAGATATTACCTGAATCCTAAATCTGACGCCATCAGATTTCACGAGATAGACATTAACAAATCAAAGTTGAAAAATTTCCATCTGAATATAGTGAAAGAATAATAACAAAGAAAGGTACAAAGACAATTTAAAACCGAGCATGACCTAAAAAGCTGAGTTCAATGATGTAATATGACCATCTTCAGATCACCTTGCTATCTCAATATGGTTCATATAGCAAAAAGACCTCAGATCATAGAATAGAACATAAATATAAAGTAGTCATTTCTGAAGAAAATTTCAGCCAAAATATATTTTTCCCAATAGAGAGAGGACACAAAAGTATTTACATTATTACTTCAGCGTTTATTTGGTTTATTCACCTGAAGCTTTCTTCTTTCAACGCAGAAAACTCTATTCCCGAACTATTTAAAAATGGCCTTGACAACCTACTTACTGCAAATGAAACCTGTTGGTTTGAAAGCAATTTCTTTCTTGTTCTGAAGGTATATAGAGTTTATGAAGAGGAAATCTGACCGGGTATTCCGTAGTCTTTTGTGTTTTTCCTTTATTCAACTTGAGGGGAGTGTACAATAATTTTGGTACAGGCTATCCATGTATTAAATAAGCAATTTCATTTGATCTTTCTCTAACCTGAGGACACCCCATAAGCTCAGTTGTATCATAAAGGACTACGGAGCAGATGACCCTGGTTCGGGTTCCCAATGGGGCATTCTGAACTTGAGTTATCTAGGAGTTTTTAAAGCTTTCCACCTATTTGGCTCAGCCTATCAAGATGGACGTTATTCGGAGGTCCTGCATCTTTACTCTTTTTATCCAAGCTGTGAGTATACTCGTAACAAGGACTAGATTGAGCTATGAGTAAATTCGGAACAGCGATACAGTCATGTTTAACAGCTAGCTCTGCTCGTAATTACCAAAATGCGCAAATACCGCAGTGCTCGCTCTGTCTGAATATTTCAATTTTCCAATGAATGGCTGTTTCTTTCTTTTTGAGGGGTATAGAAGCTTTAAAAATGTCTTGAAAAGGCAAGTCCATGACCAACAAAGTATTTCAGGAAATGGCGCTAGGTTTGGAGAGTGAAGTAGACTATTCTAATGAGAGTGACGAAATTCAATGTGGATGATAACAAACAAGGAATTAGACTCATCCCGAAGTGAATCAGATCTTGGTGAAGGGACAAGCACTGGAATTTGTGCCAAACCAATGGGTAGGGGTAGATCTGTAAATCCAAGGGGATGTCGTGGTGGGAGAAGGGGGTGTTGCAATCAGGTTCAAGGTGTGACAAACACAAATGGAGGGAGGATACACCTCAAAATCTATATGGTGCAATTAGTGTAAGTCCTAACCGCATACATTTTCAGAAACTACATTCAATTCCCAACATAATTGCCAAGCTTCATTAAAATCTAAGAATAAAACTTTTAAAATACAGCACTTTGAAATAGACACCCTGAATTCCAACTTGTATTGTGCGGCGGCCCTAGGACCGGAAGAGCATCCTAGGCTGTACGGTCAGGATAAAAAGAGTTAATTATCTACAACGTGAACAGGGGCATTAAACCTGCATAATTTTGCAATTTTTCCCCTCACCTGGTTTAACCACCTTCTTGCGTTCTTTGCTCCACTGTGCCACTGCCCCACTGACACTGATGACATTTTGCACTGCTTTGTTCAGCGCTTGTTGAACCTCGTCAAGTGCTGGGTGCATCACAATTTGCGGAATGGCCAAAGTGGCATTGGTGCGGAAGAAAGGCCGGCTGTCCTTCTTTTGCTCTCCATATAAGGACATGTCACCTGGACAAAAATTGGAAAATTTAGATTTCAAAATATCACTCAAATCAGTGTTGTTAAAAAAAAGTTATGAAATGTTACACAGAAGCTGGCATAACGATGAAAGACCCTGAGCCTGCATGACAAAAGTGACTTTGTAAACAAGGGATTCTGAAAACTCACAATCATGTTGGCATTTTAAACAAGAGACTTATCTCAATTTTTCCCAAAGCCTCAAAAGAACTGTGTTTGTCTTTGCTTCAGCATGTGTAAAACCCCATTCTGTTTAGCTTGTTCCTTTCTCACGCAGTTTTCAGCTAAACTGGAGAACTTAGAGAGAATACTACTTGGGCAACTAATAACCGGCCTTTTTTAAAAATAGACTAAGGCAAACTAGAACAGTTTTCAGAGAAAAACTCAAGCTAAGAAGCACTCAAATGTGACTTCCAAAACCGTATCCTGAAATGATGAAAACCAGAGAAAAGTAGACTAATCTCTAATATAAGGAAAGTTTTATAACAATAGCACACATATGCATTTGCACAAATATAACATAACAAAAAAAACAATATTTTGACAGATCTTTAAACCTTAAAATATACCTTTCCCAAATGATCATCTTTTAGCTAGATATATTTAGCTTTTGCACACTCTGTGTCTAATGATCATCTTTTCGAGAGGCTCAGGGAATATTTTAGCAATGGAAACTCCCTGTTACGTTAGCACTGTCTGTCTCTTATGATTATGTTTCTGAGAGGCTCCGAGTATATTTTAGCAGTGGAAACTCTCTGCTTCTGTTACCGATGTAGTGAGCCATGGAGCTGGAGGTGATCCTCTTGCGTAGAGCTTCTAGAGTGTTGCGAGTTGCCTTCAGCAGGGCATCCAGGTTACGGTTGTTGAAGTGAGTCAATAGATCCATGGCTGACTCCTCAATGTTCTCCCTCAACTCCTTCTTCTTCTTCGCCACGGCATTGGCCTTTGAGGAGACTGGGCGGGACTTGCGACTGCCTGCGTGAGAACGGGCGGCCGAGCCCCCAGTCTGTTCATCACGATTGGTAGCCTCACCATCTGGGAGGAAAGAGACAAAATATTTTTCAGTAATTTGAATAAATATTTCAGATCAATAATGAAAAAGGTTTTAAACACCAAGTATTTTGAAAGGTACAAATATAGTCAGAGAAAATGTCAAATGGACAACATAAATAGGGATTTATTTCAACGTCCACCAAGAGCAAGCATCAATACTTTATCTTTGTTGAGTCATCAGAAACACTCTATACAGCGACAAAGCACAGCTGATTAAAACCTGCAAATTCTTTGCCATATCGACAGACCGAAGGGCTAGAACCCAAATGACTGCTGGATTGGGAAAGTAAAGTAAAGTAAAGTATCTTTGTTGAGAGTAACTGCAATAAAGAAAGGGAAATACAATCTGCATTAAGAATTTCAGTAACTCAAATAACAGAATTCAAGCGTCCTTAAAGGAGCTAAACTTGCCTGAGTATAAAAGAAAGTAGACATAGCAAAAGGTTTTAGGAATAAAATAGCCTAATCACTGACCTCCCATTTTTTACTCTGAGCATTAGTTTAGTTGTTATACGACTAAAACTGAAAAGTGTTGGTTATATGGGGCTTAAATTTCCAACTAATTCATTGTTTAGGACTTAATCAATTGGTGACCTTCTACAATGACCAAGAAAACTTCAGCTCTGTACCAACAAATACAAACACCAGACCTCTTGTCCTATTCAAACTATTCATTCGCATTCAAATAATTTTCTGTCACAAGTAATCTCACCTTCTCCCTGGCCCTCCTCCTCCTCAAAGCCAGCATCCTCTTCCTCTTCCTCCTCCTCTTTGCCCTCTAGTTCCAAGGGATCCACATCACACAGCATGTTGATTAGCTCATTGGCAGCCTCTTCCACGGTCTGACTCTTTGTCTGCAGAATCTGGGCACCCTTGCCACACAGTTTCTAAAAGCCACAAAACAGATAGTCACAAGGAGGTGGACAGGTGGGGTGAGAGACAGGAGTGGAAAGAACTGGGATTCAAAATCACTTCAAGGAATATGGTCAATGAAAGCCATCAAAAACTGGCCTTAGTATTTGTTATTTCTGATAAGAGTAAAAGTGCCAGGAAGAGACAACACAATCTTTATCCAAGATTATATTCACAGAACCCTACAATCCAACTTGAACATCAACCCATTAAAAATTTACAAATTGTAAAGATCTCTGCTTGACAAACCTAATACTTTGAGGATAGTTTTAAAGATGTGATGGGTGATTATTTGAATATTTCATCCACACCATTTACCATGCAAAAGAAATGAAAAGAAACTAGAAATATTAAAACATGAATGATCTCTTCCTTGTGAGTCATTTACCCTGAAACATAAGAGCACAACAGCTGAGTCAGAGAACATATGAGTGAAGAAACACAGAAGAGACCCCCTTTCCAACAAGAGGAATATCCCAAAAGTCAATGATGAGACTCAAAACTTACATAACAACAGGGTCATATCATAATTGCTGATGTCATTTTGTTGTTGTTGTTTTGAGAAAGCTTAACCCTATCAGATGAGCCCCTCCCCCCCCCCCTGACTTCACCCTATATCTGGCCTCTTTGGTAAGGCATAAAGGGAAAGAGCTCCCAATTACCAGTTGACTGTGAATTCGGCATTGGTGTCAGTTCTGTCATTCCCAGTGTACCGGGAATACGGTCTGACAGGGTTAAAAGAAAAAGGATTTATCAAAGTCCCTTATCATTTGAGCAAAAGTGAAAATGTCTCAATAATATGATTTTTAGTGCATGAAACACAACCTTGCTGCATTGAGGATCCGAAATTAGTAACAGGTACCCTTACCATACCAATTACAGTCTAAATTATCTTAGACGGCCACCCATTGTCAAGGACAAAAGTGGCCATGGCCATCTGTGCCCGTCATACACATAGTCATTATAATGTTTTTTAAAATACATAAAGGGGGGAAATGAGAAGTGGCCCTCCCTACAGGTGATTGTCTAATACAGGTGGTCATTAGAGCAGGATCAACTGTACAAACAAACACAGAAAGAAAAATGAGTTCAGTTATCCTGTTATGACCAGGACAATGAATTGTCATCTGTTGACACAAAGCATTACCTGTGTATTGTCAAGGAAGTCCTGCACAGTCCAGGGCTCATCCTCCGGCAGCTGACACAGGGTGGTGGAGGCCATGCTGCGCAGAATGGCATCAATACGGAACTCAGTCACATCATGGGCACGGTCCACCAGGAGCTCCAAGTCTGCCAGGTTTCTGCATGAAGTAAAGTGAAAAAGTTCTTTAGACATTTTCAAAATTCCTCAAAGCAGGCATTTATGTTAAGATTGTTGGTGAGCTGCAGTCTTCTTCATTTCTTTTCCTCTGTTGTTTCTGTCTGTCTTGTTTTTTTCCTTGCATTATACAGCCATTGTTGTACCAGTGTGTTTCGTGTTTCTCTTTACTCAAACCAATACCAAATTGCTTATCAGAATTATAACACCCACATTTTGCCGGGAACAGACAAAAGGTAATGGAAACCTTTACAAATAGTAGGCGAAGACAATATGGAACATCCACATACCACCCACACATTTTGTTCAAATACTATAGTATGAATCTAGTATCACATCTCGGATAAAACACTAGTCAACTACATGCTGAATCCTGAGCTTTGGACCTGAGGGGATAGCCAATAGAACCTGAGGGTGAAAGAAGTCATCTCTGAGAGAAGGGGAAACCTAGCAAAGAATATTGAGACAATTGAGATTTGTTGGCCACAGAAATAGATCAAATGAACTGGAGAAACTGCTGCTATGTAAACAGATAGAGGGAAAGAAAAGCAGAGGAAGATAGATGACAACATACACAGACGGCTTGAACAATG
Organism: Aplysia californica; assembly: GCF_000002075.1. NCBI lineage: Eukaryota > Metazoa > Mollusca > Gastropoda > Aplysiida > Aplysiidae > Aplysia > Aplysia californica. The sequence continues at coordinate 249,813 of NW_004797650.1, read as the reverse complement.
AACTTAGCAATAAATAACACCAAGAAAAAACGGAGCCGATCAGGAAGACACACAACAGGAAGGACTGGAGTACAATGAGCTTCAACGTCTGCTCCAGACATGACACCTGAGGAAGACACTTACTTGTACACATTGGCCACGAAGTCAGGTATTTTTGTGGAGGTCCAAGACAACATGGTCAGTCCAGGCTCAAGAGCATCGTCCACCTTGGCCAGGTGAAGTCCCATCAGAGCTTCGAAAGCTGTAGGGATTTTGGCCCGCACTCTATTGTTCTCCTCAAGCATCATCTGAGCAAGAGATTGTAACGATTGTGTAGATTGTAAAATGTTTTATGCTCCCAAAACCCCAACCCACTCAACCCATACTGGGTGATATGCAATGTTCAGAAAATTCACTATAAAACCACATTACCTATTTTACCACATTTTTGTCATTTTTCTTTCCAATATAAAGATACGCCCAAAATTCACTCCTGGGGAGACGTAGCTAATTTCTATTGGACAAAATTCACTTACTGAGAGGCCCGAATAATGGCTCTTGTACTCCATCTCCTTGGCTCTCATGGTCTTGGCCACTTGCGGAATCTCTAGGCCTAGATGGAACATGTGGTTGGCCTCTTTGATCATGGTGAAGATTTGGAAGTCAAAGTTCACATACACCTCTTTGGTCTCGGGATGACGCACCAGAAGAGAGGCCTGCAGACCAGCCTTTGCAGCTTCCATCTGGCAGAAAACACAGTAAATAAGTCAGTTTATTCACTGTTTAAGACCATTGGCCCACATCACATCACATAAAGCACTCATTTGATGAGTAAAGTTTCCATAATGAATAAGTACAGGTTGTGCACATATCTTTTATCGTGGGTCAAACATTGCATATTTCTGTCACTGGGCCGAGTCAGGCTGGGAGGGATTAAACATTTCCTTTGATGGACAAAGTATGAACAATAGAAAATAAAGTGAAATTCATCTTCAATTTCATGAGAGTTACACCTCTCACATAAGGGAGAAAACAATAGATGAACATGTAAAGTGTGTTCATTTTACATTTACAGGAGCACATAAGGTGTGCTGAATTTACATTCAAATGAGCATGTAAAGAAAGCAAGGTGAGTTTACATTTTAATGAGCATGTAAAGTGTGGTAGATTTACTCAAACGAGAATGTAAATAAAGCATGACGAATTTACATTTACATGAATATCTCGGTGAAGAACATTCATAGCTTAAATTAAACACTTTTACATGGTTAGGCAAGTACTTCAAAGGAAAACATTTAAAATGCTTGCAGGAAACCCAAGAACGTTCAGACTTTTCTCAAGGCTATGCACCAAAAGGACCTCAAATATCAACACATAGTGTAGATGAAAATAACTGGAGTATTAAAATTTGGAGACTGATTTCAATTTACTTAGAAGCCAGTAGGCTGTCCTCACACCAACATCAGTGTTTGAAAAAATGAAATTGCTTTTGAAAAGGATGCACTACACAAACAAAAAAAGAATCATTATCGAGTTCAAAGTTAGGGGAGGGGGGGGGATTAACCTTAAGGTCATGACCCTCACCTGACGCAGCCATCCTCTGTAGTACAGAACTTCAAACTCCAGCAGGACTTTCGCCAGTTTGTTGTAGTTCTTCACAATCTTCTTGGCATCTGAGCCATGCAGGATTGACCCCTGACGTTGGAAAATTTCCATGGGCTCCTGTAATAAAAGTTCACATTCATGACACAGCTGGTTTTAAGGTAATGTTGCTCTAGTCCAAATTCTTGACACCAAAAAGTCAGTAGGGAGGAGAGCTACACACTGTGAAGTTTTAGAGTTGTGTTTTTCTCCCAGGCCACACCTTAGTCAAGAATTTTAACGAATGAGAGGGCCGGACAAAAGACATTGTAAGAGTTACAAATTGATGTCACGCCTATCAGGGGCATTTGTCCATCAGGGGAGTATAGTGCCCCCTTATGTCACTTATGTTGGCACCACAAACTATTCAAATATGCCAGCTCCACCAAGGGTAATTCCTTTCAATCCATTGTTTTAATGAAGTGACAAAGTAAAAACGCCAATGTTAGCAGAACACAAACAATCTAAGCAATATATTTGTTCAAATTAGTGTCCTGAAGTGTTGGAAAGAAAGTTTGCTCGCCAAGGAGGAGTAAAATAGGAAGAAAAAATAGACTCAACATAGTCCCACGCAGAACTATTGACACTGCATACAGAGTCTTCAGTGCAGGGAATTAAACTAAAGTGATGTCAAAGAGGTGTTCTTTTTACAGTCATCCTTTAAAAAGCCAATGCAAGAGTTTTTTTCTGGAAAAAGTAAAAATGACAGGAAGCATTGAACCACAAGCAGTGTTAAAAAAGAAACTGTTGCTTTATAATGGTAAAAATGATTTCTCAGTATTAACCTTGAAGGAGAGGGAAGCAATTTTTGGCACCAAAATAAGGAAATAATCCAAGGATACAACATGTAAGATTTCAGTATACTGAAAGAAAAACCTCCTTCACTAGATCGAATCAATACCTGAATTCTGCGGAAGAGTTGTCGAGCCCACGAAATCTTTCCTGCAATCGGAGGGTGATCTCTGTCCAGAGGAGGATCATTCTTCTGTTTCTGGTAAATCCTCGACACCATGTCAATATCACGGCTGAAGACACAATATACAAGATTTTTTTCAAAGGTTAATAAAGTGCACCATTTAAAAAGTTACTGTGATATTATATTGCCTTATATCTCTGCTTCTGGATCGATAACAGAAACAACCTGGATCCATAACATATCCTTGGATTATTCAAACACTGAAATGTCTATCGAGTTTATGCTCTCACAAGACAAAAGGCAAATTCCCCAAAAAATGAAACTTTATACAGGTGCTGTTTTCCTTTGTATCAATAAATTATTAAATATTCACACTTTTATTCTACTTTTCCACTGTAATAATGATGATGATCATGATGATGATGAGAAGAAGTTTTCCATTTCAATGTCGAGACATTTCAGTGCTAAAAATGTATCTGTATTATTCAAAAGAAAATTTTTGGTAAATGTTCCAATACTCTCTTCCTTTTCTTTCTTTAATCTACAGTTTCACAAGGAGGGTGATGATGATGACTACTTCTGTTACTATAGTGTTGTTATCTTTCTTTCTTATCATATTAATGATGAAGCCCCAACGGAGTGAAATATTGAACATTTTTTAATAATACCACCAAAAAATTTATGTTTTATTTTTAAAAAACCCAAGTCTCTATATACTTTGGGGG
>NW_004797650.1:242080-246452 GCF_000002075.1 Aplysia californica | reverse complement strand
GTTGTTTCCATACTATATATACAACTAAAACTATGATGATGATGATGATGATGATAATTAGCACAATGATGACCATGATAATGATGATGATGATGATGATAATTAGCACAATGATGACCATGATGATGATGATGATGATGATGATGATGATGATGTTGATGATGATAATTAGCACAATGATGACCACGATGATGATGATGAAGACGATGACGACAGTATGTCGACTAGTGCCCCTCACCTGTAGTGCTGCAGAATTTGGTGATACTTGTCCTGCACTTGTGTGTTGAGGTTGGCCAGCTGAAGCATCTCAAACTTGCGCAGGAGGACCAGAGCCCGCTGGGTGCTGTTGATCTTCTCAAACTTCTGGTCCATGAAGTTCACAATGGCACTCTGGGGGAACAAAGTTACCATATGTGATACCATATGTGATACCATATGCGATACCATATGCGATACCATATGTGATACCATCTGAGATACCATATGTGAGGCAGCGTGCTGGAATCAGGCTCTCGTCAAAATAATCAAAGTGAAGAAACCTGCTTTTATCCACAGGTTTGTGAATTTTTAGTAAATTTTTGTTTTTTGGCTCAACACCTTTCATGCCAATTAAAAAACTCATTTCTGTGTGGATTTTCCTGAAAAACGATAATTAGAGGCAGAAAAAATGGAAATTTTCAGTTACCACGGACTTTTAAGCTATGGGAATAACTAATCTTTGGCGGCAATTATCTCACTAACTTTTCCTCTGAAAACAAGTGACCCCCACCTCCTTCATTAGCAAATATCTCGACTTGTATTCTAGATAAATTGATATTTTTTTCATTCAAATAAAGACAAGTGAATAAGCTTTAAGATGATACCAATAACTATACATGCCCAAAAATTGACGAGAGCCTGATTCCACAACGCTGTATCACATATTGAGTATCAAAGTGATTCTTGGAGTAATCTGTCGTCATCATATTACCGTTGACAGTAGCCACTGATGCATGCCTCATTTCTGATCCCTACTTCTCCCTAGCTTCTGCTTTGTTGAAAATTTTCGTTGAAGTAGAACCATTAAATTAGCTCCCATCTACTGAGTAATCATTCTTTCCACGCTATCCATCTTTTCATTAAAATTTCTTACTCTACATCATCAGAAGTTGAAGGCTAGGAAGTGAAAACCAACAGAAAGGAGCAACAGATGAGACAGAAATGTACAAGAAAAATTTCATCAGCAACAAGGCACGTACGAGTCACTATTCCACAACTATAGTAATGAGGTGAAAATAAATGGGTGTTAAATACAGTCCAGAACGAAAATTCCTCATCTTCTTCTTTGGTTATTTAGAAATTGGCCCTGGCGGCTGACCTCAACAGGAAGAATCTTTTTCAACATTCAGTCGCCAGCTGCTTTTATGTACGTCATGAGCACATGAGACCTTTGAATTCTTCATCCATATCTGAGAAGACTAAGTATTCAATCCTACTGACTCTGAAACCAGGGAAGTGAGCACCAAAAAATAAAAACTAAGTGTCCAAAGTGATCTTTCAGTTACGCCTGTACCGACTGAGAATTAAACAAAGTACTTTATCATGTGACGTAAGTACCTTACTTTTAGACTAACAAGCTCCCCTGAAAACAACAACAACAACAACAACAAAATAAAATAAGACATAAAATTCAAGTTGAAATATAACTGCTTTCCCAAGCCATATGCAATCTGAACACTCACGTGCAGGTCTGAGATCTGTCTCTTAAAGTCTTCGTAGTCCTGGTCAAACTCCATCTTCCTCTGGTCCAGGAAGTCGTAAGGCCTCTTGCGGATAGATGTCACAATCACGTTGAATTTGTTGGCCATCAGTTCCATGCCTGAGGGCAAAAACAGAAAAAATCTAAACTCACAAGAAGTTCACAAAATATCACAAACAACTTTTCATATTCTTTTTTTCGGGATATTTCTTTCAGTCTAAACTCAAAAAACTTACGTGCCAAAAATTCTAAAAATTTATTGAGACACCACAATGAGTACTTGGCATTCAACACTGTACACATAAGATGGTTGTACTAATCAATCAAATCATGACTTTTTGAATACAGCCAATTACAGTGTAATCATTATTCTCAAAGGCAAAACTACCTCAGCATAATGCTGTCATTGATTTTTTTTTAAAATCAAATGCAAAAGACCACTTTAAAATTGAAATGAAAGCTTTGAACATTACCTTCAATTTTGCTCTCAGACAAATGAGAGTAAAGATCAATGGTGTCAAACATGTCCAGGATTTTCTTGAGTCTGCGGGTGAATGTGTCAAACTTGCCAAAAATGTACATCTCAGAGAAATCAAAGGGGCGCTCATTTGCTGTGTTTTCAAGCTTTGCCTGATGAAGCAAGAAGAGAAAGAAATATGAGCGGTTCGACTCGTTGAACACACAAACAAAGCATAATAATGATTTCAAAGCTGTACTTAGATTGATACATTTGGTTGTACACTGATCTTGTAGTCAAATTTGTGGGCTCTGCATTTAAGGACCCAAACAAATAATAACAAAACTCTATAAGCCCTGAGAAATCGTCTTCTTCCATCACCACTGTTTCAATCATTCTAAACAGTACACTGACACAACTGAAGCAGACATGCATATTCTAAGCCATCACATTCAGTCAAAAAGGGTAAACTTGGCAGCTTCTGGACAACTGACCAAAAAAATAACAATACCAAAAAACAACTGCACCAAAGAAAATATGTCATGAAACTGACTTGCTTTACGTGTCATTTTTTATAAGAATGATTTTTCATTTTCCATCTTGGGAAAGGCTTCCTGAACACATCTCAACTTTGTACAAACCACTCCACTGATACAGTAGTCATAATTCCTTGACAAGACTTACACCATTGAACAACTCAGCCATCAGCTCAAAGGCTCTAGCTTCTGTTTGTGCCACTCACCTTGGTCCTGTGGAAATGTTTCTGGTACTCCTCGTTGAGCCTGATGCAGGCCTTCAGTTTCTCCCTGACCATGGGCATAGGCTGTGACCACACAGTCTCGATGCGGTTGTCGGTGATGTATGCTTTGCAAGCAGTGATCATTTGGTTCGTGATCTGATGCAGATTGAAATAAAAGCCAACATACTTTAATAAAACAAATGTTTTAGAATGAAAAAATGTAATGTAAACACCAACAGATATTACATTCTAAAGCCAAATAAAAATTATAATATCATGACTTGTTCTATATTGTGGTTGAAAAGCAAAAAGTACAACATCATCATGGAAGAAATGAGAAAGGAATGACCTTCCACTTCCAGGTGATCAGAAAGTCAATACAAAATAAACACACATTTTTAAAGACAAGGCAAACTGAAAAAAAAATAAACTGCCAGAAATGTATAACTATGACAACTACTACAATATAACTATGACAACAACTACAATATAACTATGACAACTACTACAATATAACTATGACAACTACTACAATATAACATACCTACAAACAAAAGGAAAAAAATTCACCATTAAAATCTTACCATCATCTCATCTTTTTAAAATAAATTAATTGTGTATTACATTTCAAAGCACTTAAAAATTTCATTAACAGTTCAACAATTCTAGACATACTCCAGCTGAATTTTCTTCAAATTGCTCAAATAAAAGAAAAGCACCAACCTTGACAAAGAGAGAGGTCATGCGTTCCGAAGTGTTGTAGTAGCGGGAGATGCTGTGCACCATCCTGATGCCGTTGATGAGCGCAGGGATGCCCTCCAGCATGCCCACCTGACACAAGACAGTACACAAAGTTACCATCAATTGAGAAATACCATTCCATTGACGAAACAGAATTCTCTATTAGAATCCTCAAATAAAGTACAATGATCTTGCACTTAATGCTCAGAACACTATCAAAGAAAAGAAAACGGACTTAAGGAAGAAACTACACTTTACTGAGTCTTTACAATAGAGCATAAGAAGCAGGCTACACTACAGTATCCACCAAACATCCACAAAAAATTAGTTGAAATTCAGCAATTGGAATCACCAAAAGCCATTGACAGTTGAAGCAAATGAAAAGAAGAGGAACATTTTTCACTAATACCCCAGAAAAAAAGGAATCCAAATCAAGCCAAAAAAAACTCCCAGCACGGTCCAGAATAATTACCGTTTTTAATCTCATTTCCCGTTGTAGGCTGCAAAATATGGCTTTGGACTTCCCTTCCATTATACGGTCTCTATACAAAAATAGCGCTACGGAAATATGAAGAATGTGACATTTACTAGAAGAAATTGACACGATAGAATGGTCTTTTGAGATGTTCATTTAGAGGAGGAGGAGGAGGAGGAGGAGGAGAGAGACAGAGAGAGAGAGAGAGAGAGAGAGAGAGAG
>NW_004797650.1:239553-241980 GCF_000002075.1 Aplysia californica | reverse complement strand
GGGGAGGGGGAGAAGAAGAAGAAGAAGAAGAAGAAGAAGAAGAAGAAGAAGAAGAAGAAGAAGAAGAAGAAGAAGAAAAAGAAGAAGAAGAAGGACGATCCCTTGACAGGTTCCACTCACTGGGTCACTGTTGTAGAGAGGGTTGCAGAGTTTTTCCAGGGTGTACAGGAACCTCACATTGTCCTTGGCCTCGTTGGCAGTGTCAGTGATGCGACGGTCCAGCTCCTGCCACAGCTGAGAAAAGAAAACATGTTTGTGAGGCAGCGTGGTGGAATCAGGCTCTCGTCAACTTTTGGGCATGTTGAGTTATTAGTATCATCTTAAAGCATGTTTGCTTGTCTTTATTTGGGTGAAAAAATATCCAGTTATTTTGAATACAAGTTGAGATATTTGCGAATGAAGAAGGTGGGGGGTCACCTGTTTTCAGAAGTAAAATAAGTGAGAAAATGGCCACCAAAGATTAGTTATTTCCTCAGCTTAAGAGTCCGTGGTAACTGAAAATTTACATTTTTGGTGCCTTTAATCAAAGTTTTTAAGAAAAATCCAAGCACAAATGAGTTCTTTAATGGGCATGAAAGGTGTTGAGCCAAAATACAAATATTTGATTAAAATTCACAAACCTGTGAAAAAATGCAAGTTTCTTCACTTTGATTATTTTGAGGAGAGCCTGATTCCACCGCGCTGCCTCACATATTTGTTTTGTTATCTATTAGTTTAGTTTTAGTTTTAATTAGAGTTTTGCGGCACTTGTAACACAAATAAGTCATATAAGTGCTGAAGATTAGACGTGTTTCTATAGAAAAACATACAATTAAGTATATGGAGCTTACATGACCAGAACAAGTCCTGACATGTATCCAGAAAAGAAAAAGGGAAACAGGCCTAGTGAAGAGCATCTTGACTGCTACGTGTAAGACTCCTAGCAGGATGCATTTGGCCTTCATTACTTGTCAAAAAATATTGTCCTTGCAAAACATTAATTTTCTTATATCATTCCTCATTCAACAATTTTGAAAAGAGAAGCAATTCACACCATACCTTGATGAGCTTGGATTTGGCAGCATGAAGAATGCCTAACACGGCCTTGACATCATGACCTTTGATCTGATCCACCAAATAGTTGAACTTTGACATCCTCTTCTTCCAATGCTCCAACTCTGCTCTGGGTCCGATGTCGTCTGCCTCTCTTCTCATCTGCTCACTCTCTGCCAACACCTGTTAGAATTCACAAACATTTCCTCATGTAAATGATAGCCTTTATGTGCCTCACAGGCTGCGATGCAGCATGTTCTTCCAAGGATTGAAACAGGGAAGTGGAATAAATGCACCAGCTAAAGAAATGCAAGACCATTGATTTAATTCTTCAAACTCATACATTACTCTAACGTTCTGATGTTCCTCTGAGAAAAGACACCCCCCCCCCTCCCACCCCCAAAATAAATTACAAGTCCATCACTGCTGCAACACATTTTTTTTACAGATTAACTTAACAATACCTCCTTAAAGCACAGATATTTGCCAAAGCCATGGCAGAATGCTAGCATAATGATATGGCAGCCACTGCAGAAAAATTACGACCGCTACGGTATTTAGATCTTCTCAGCTAGCAACTGTTGAACTTAAAACGTTGTAACTTTGAATGCTTTACTGATATTGTCATAATAGCCATTAGGTAGAAGACAGAAGAGTTATAGGTATTACTCCAGATTTGAACTGTAGAACATTACTTCTTGAGAAAACACTAGACCCACTTTTTTTCTCCGTTCATCCACCAGCAAGTGGTAACACAATAATCACTCCAGACAGAATCTGTGCCTGATACGAGTATGCCACTCACAGACAGCAATGCCACATATATTACATGAGAGACTAAAACGGTAAAGTGATAGGAAATGGCTGGCTAACTCACGAGAAAACCCACATGAAACCTACCTGCTCAATCTAAAACCACATGAAACCTACCTGCCCAATCTAAAACCACATGAAACCTACCTGCTCAATCTGCTTGACCCACACCCTCATGCATTCCTCTATTTTCTCCAGAGACTCGGTGCTGTTTGCCACAGCCTGGTAGTCAGCGATGGTGTTCACCTTGGCCAGTTCATAACCCTCACATGTCTTGAGGGTCACTTTTTCTTCAAGACTCTCCTGGGCCCCTGGGGAAGTGAAAATAATATGGCGTGCATCATGCATTATTATAGAGAATTTCTTATAGTGAATATCTTGAAATAAAGGACAGAAAGATACAAGATACAATTCATAAATTTTGTCATTCCTGTTCATGTCATTGATGGTATTGTTTTCCTCCTTCTCTTTTTTCTTCTTTTCCTCTGTTTTCTTCTTTTCCTCTGTTTTCTTCTTCTTCTTCTTTCTCCTTCTTCTTCTTCTTCTTCTTCTTCTTCTTCTTCTTCTTCTTCTTCTTCTTCT
>NW_004797650.1:236248-238564 GCF_000002075.1 Aplysia californica | reverse complement strand
GTGGAATCAGGCTCTCGTCTATATGTGAGGCAGCGTGGTGGAATCAGACTCTCGTCTATATGTGAGGCAGCGTGGTGGAATCAGGCTCTCGTCTATATGTGAGGCAGCGTGGTGGAATCAGACTCTCGTCTATATGTGAGGCAGCGTGGTGGAATCAGGCTCTCGTCTATATGTGAGGCAGCGTGGTGGAATCAGGCTCTCGTCAAAATAATCAAAGTGAAGAAACTTGCATTTTTCCACAGGTTTGTGAATTTGTATCAAAATTGTGTTTTTTGACTCAATACCTTTCATGTCCATTAAAGAACTCATCTCTGAGTGGATTTTTCTGAAAAACGTTGATTAAAGGCACAAAAAAAGTAAATTTTCTGTTACCACGGACTCTTAAGCAAAGGAAATAACTAATCTTTGGCGGCCATTTTCTCACTAATTTTACCTCTGAAAACAGGTGACCCCCACATCCTTCATTCACAAATATCTTGACTTATATTAAAGATAAATGGATATTTTTTTCAACTAAATAAAGACAAGTGAACAAACTTGAAGATGATACCAATAACTCTACATGCCCAAAAATTGACGAGAGCCTGATTCCACCACGCTGCCTCACATTTTGATTGAAATAAATAACAAATATGATAGGTACTAAGAAACAACAATAGTGTCCTCCACTAATCCATGTATAAAAAAAGCAATCGAAAATATTTGAAAGCAGAACGAGGAAGAATCATCACTCACCAACTAGCACAGACACAAAAGAATCGAGCGAATTGAGGAACTCGCTGCGAATTCCGTCTCCCTCCTGATTGGACAACTGCTCCCAGCCATTTTCCAACTTCTTCAGGGCAGGAATAAACACGTTAGACAGCACGTTCTCCACCGCGTGAAGCAGGCCCCGGCCGTTGGCGCCTTGACCGTTGCAGTCCAGCATAGTGAAGTTAATCTCCTGTCAGGGATATTGAGCACACTGAGTCAAGGGTGTTTAGTTTTTAGTTTTAGTAAGAGTTAAACGGTCCTTGCAACACAATAAGGTCATATAGGTGCCGAAGATTAGAGGTGTAATAAGAGAGTAAGAAACACAACAAAAAAGATGAAGGAGAGATAAGGACGATAGATGTTTCATAGGAAAGAAAGAGCAAACCACACCAGAGCACCCACCAACCACCTACATCAAGGGTGTAAGACCTTATTTATTTTAGTAAGAGTAACACAAAATGGTCATATAAGTGCCGAAGATTAGACTTGTAACAAGAGAATAACAAACACAAAAAGAAGGAAGAGAGATAAGGACAACTGGAGTTGGATGGGAAAGAAGGGGCAAACCACACCAGAGCACCCGCCAACCAACCACTGAGTCAAAGAAAGAGATGCGCTTCGATACTATGACAGTATGACAAGGGCAAGAAGAACAGGGGGGGGGGATTAGTACAGAGAGACAGACACAGTGGAAGGATTTCACAGAAACATGACCTATTAATGGCACCCTCTGGCAAAGTTCTCTGGCTAAAAGTCTTGTGAAAAACAACCAAAAGAAGAAAAGAGACGGAGGAAGACAACCTCTTCACTGCTGCGTGGATGTATGCACTGGTTTGTGTTATTCCAGCTTATGTTCTCTGCCATTTTCATACAACTTCATATAAGGAAAATGTTTGGAGATATTATAGCAACAACGAGTGCTATTTTTTAATTTTTAAATAAATCTTTGGTGAAAATCTCTCTTTAAGGAATGTTATCTTGTCTGTACAAATTTTACTGTAGATGGATACATACATTTCAGCAGTGAAAGGGTTTAGAAGAATTTTGAAAGGTAACATCACAGAGTGAGCTGGGAATCTGTTTTGGGCTAATAAACTAGCGTCGCTTCATCTCCTACTCCTACATGACTGTCCTGCTTTCCATCACACTGACCACTTCACTGGGACAGAATGAACAAGCCTATGGACAGTTAGCGTCGCTTCATCTCCTACTCCTACATGTTACTGACATCTCACTGACCACTTCACTGGGAGAGAATGAACAAGCCTATGGACAGTTAGCGTCACTTCATCTCCTTCTCCTACATGTTACTGACATCTCACTGACCACTTCACTGGGAGAAAATGAACAAGCCTATGGACAGTTAGCGTCGCTTCATCTCCTACTCCTACATGTTACTGACATCTCACTGACCACTTCACTGGGAGAGAATGAACAAGCCTATGGACAGTTAGCGTCACTTCATCTCCTTCTCCTACATGTTACTGACATCTCACTGACCACTTCACTGGGAGAAAATGAACAAGCCTATGGACAGTTAGCGTCGCTTCATCTCCTACTCCT
>NW_004797650.1:231443-233484 GCF_000002075.1 Aplysia californica | reverse complement strand
GGGGGGTAGAGAAGATTAAATTAATTTGATTGTTTCAGAAGACGACGAATGTTATAAACCTAAGGGGGCCTGCTTTTGATAGTGATATAAAATTACGATGTATACAGTTCCTAATTACAGTGTGGTAATGGTGGTATTGCTATTGCAGTTGTTCTTGACCTCTGTTTCCATTAAATTGTGATGTTCGAACTGAACGTTGTTTTCCTGTTGCTGTAATTGCTGCTGCTATGGTTGTTGCTGCTACGCTACTGTCTGATAATGGTGATAAAAATTTGACGACGATGGAAACGAAGAAAATAACGACGTCGATGGATGTGCTGATGTTGCTGCTCGACAAAATAGCGAGGGTGACGGAAAGGAAAATGTTTGACTAGGATGGATGGAAATTTGGAAACTGCTCATCTTATGTCACACAAGGGGGAGAGAACATATCACAGTCAACGAATCAGTAAAAAACATTCTACCACAAAAAACACAGTATTTCATGTATACTTGAACACCAACCTACAAATACCGACAATTTTGATAATTTTGTCATCAAAATGGGGACATCAAAGTATACAACAGACAAAATAAATACAAAACTTTTCTTAAGATGGGATCACAAGTGAATGGTGTATATCCCTTTTACTGCATCAGCAAGAGCTCTCACTCTCAGGTCACATGATCATATTGCTGTGCTTTCCCCGGTGAGTGTTGTTTGTTGTGTATGTAGTCGTTGTTGTTGTTTGTTGTTGTTGTGGTTGTTGTTGTTGTTGTTGTTTTTGTTGTGGTTGTTGTTGTGGTTGTTGTTGTTGTTGTTATTGAAGCTGTTCTTGCTCTTGTCGCACTCTAGTTGCTTTTGTTCCTGTTACTGCTGTTGCTGGTGTTGACTTAGCACTACTGCAGTCTGCTGGTACTGCTATTCTACATATTATTTTCAAAGACGTTACAAACTTAGCTGCTGTTCTTGTTCTTCTGTTACAGCTCAATATACGGAACAAATTTAATCGTCTTATTAAAAACCTCTTCACTGCTGCGTGGACGTATGCACTGGTTTGTGTTTTTCCAACTTATGTTCTCTGCCATTTTCATACAACTTCATATAAGGAAAATGTTTGGAGATATTATAGTAACAACGAGTGCCATTTTTTAATTTTTAAATAAATCTTTGGTGAAAATCTCTCTTTCAGGAATTTTATCTTTTCTGTACAAATTTTACTGTAGATGGATACCGTACATACATTTCAGCAGTGAAAGGGTTAAGTACAGCTTCAAAATACGGTGGATGATTTATCATCAAGAGCATCTAGAGGTGCATGCAAATGGGATGGATACCAAAGACACACATACGAGGTGTTCCAATAAAAAGAAGTTCTATACAAAATGTGGTGGTGCGTTCGGCAACTTCTATACTACAAAAACCAAAACCATGTGTCGTGTCCACAACATGTAGTTGTGTCATATTGACACTTTTCGCTTCTATATGCAACAACCAAAATAAGATGCATTAAAAATCACAAATATTACTGTTTATTCAATTTTGCAATAATTATGGTAATACAAAATATGTACTATAGTGTTTAAAAAACCAAACAAACAAAATTAAAAACAAGGAAGCCGTTTAAATAAAACACATTTCAAGCGGGAGTTCCAAAACCGAAGCTAGCAAATGTTCAGGAATGTTGATGCAGAGAAAAAGGAATAAACAAGGGTAGGAAGCAACAGCAGGTACCAAAATAGTACAACACAATGACCAAAGCGTACAACCTGGATTACAGGGGGAGTAGGATGAGGGGGGGGGGGGAGGAATACTTAGCGAGCTACGGAGAGTCACTATCCATTGAATTTCATTTCTTCCAAAGCAAACAATGTTATCGTACATTGGGGGGGGGGGGGAGTTCGGGTAAGCGAAAAAGCTGAAGCCAAAGACGGGAGAAGTTAAGATAAAATAAGAAAGATCTTTGATCTTTGTACCCCAAATGCTGGCAAATTGGTCTGCTGTCTTAAAACACACACACACACACACACACACACACACACACACACACACACACACACA
>NW_004797650.1:227783-228942 GCF_000002075.1 Aplysia californica | reverse complement strand
CCACACACACACACACACAAACACACACCACACACTCCTCACCCCTCCCTATTTGTGAGATACGCTTGCAAACAAAAGCGCTGCCATGGTGCGTTAGAGCGCAGTATAATTGGTTGGCTGTTACAACCTACTCTAAATATTTGCAGTCGAGAAAGTCCACTAGAGGTTACACTTGGATAAGTGCGAAGAACAAGACTTGGTAATACGCGACGGGGCAGTCTGACTCTGAAGTTAGACATGTGTTCGTAACAGGCGGGGGGGGGAATCGAAGTTTGCCGGCCCAGACTGATTTTTGTTGGTGTGTGTGTTTATGCGGGAGCGGGGGAAAAGGGGGAGGGGGGGCGCTGTTTTTGCGTGGTTTTTTGTTGTTGTTGCTTTTTGTTGGGGGGGGAAGGGGGGATTTTTGGTGTAAGTACGCGCGCGCGCGCGTGTGTGTATGGGTGTGGGTGTGCGCGCGTGTGTGTGTTTCTGTGTACGAGTGTATGTGTGTGTTTGCCTGCGTAAGTGCGCGTTCATGTTTATATCTATAATATAATAATTCTGTGTATGCCAATACATGTAAATAAAACATGCAAGTTAATAAAAAAAATAACATAATATATTTATATCATAAAATATATTAATTTTATATCGATTCATACGTTATACACATTCATATAAATATATATGATTGCATACGTTCGCTACAAGGTAGGCTACGTAATAAATTGTTCAGTATCGTGAAACTGAAACCACTTGAACGAGAACAAACCTGCAGTTCGAAAGGGGGAAAACTCAAAAGGGATCGGGACGGGATCGATAATCGAAGCGTGGGTGAAAAGAGAGCGTTTCTAAAGTGCTTATCTCACGGTGATTCGGGGAGGCGGCCAAAGTCAGGGGCGCTCGGGTTACACGCAACTAATGCTGCTTTTTTTTGTCAACTATCGTAGAAGTTGGGGGGTTTTTGTTGTTGTTTTTTTTTTACATCGTGGTCAGTATCGCAAACCCTAACTTTTACCGAGCGGAAAACTCGTCACACGCTCAAAGAAAGACACTACCCTCCCCCCCTTTTTTTTCTTTTTCTCTCTCTCTATCTCTCGTTTTCTCTTTCTCTATCTCTCTATCTCTTTCTCTCTGTCTCTGTCTCTGTCTCTGTCTCTGTCTCTCTCTCTCTCTCTCT
>NW_004797650.1:223994-225384 GCF_000002075.1 Aplysia californica | reverse complement strand
CTTCTTCTTCTTCTTCTTCTTCTTCTTCTTCTTCTTCTTCTTCTTCTTCTTCTTCTTCTTCTTCTTCTTCTTCTTCCGGAGTTCATCACGTCCTCTTGCACGTCTCTCCAGTGACTGTAAAAAGTTATTGGCTACAGACCAAAGTTCACCTGACCACATATTTTATCAGCAGCGAACACATGTCGGCGACAACACGTCAGTAATTCGATCAGTCTTTGCCATTCCGGCACAATCGTCTGCCAGTTCTCACTATTGCGACTCTTGGCCAGATCCGACAGTATAAACAATCGCTCCAATTTTGGACTCTTGGATTACAGGCCTTATCCAAGTAAAATCCGTTACACCCCAGCGGAAGGCTTTCTTTCGGCTGACTGCTAAACTAGCCTAAACCCATTAAGCAAATGGGACAAGGGTCGACAATTTGTGTTGACTCACAAAGGAGTTCAAGTCGAGACACGGGTGTTTTGTTTTGGGTTTTTTAACTGCCTGTCGTTCCTGTAACAACCGTGCCCCCATTTAACCATCTATTCACAGAAACAAAAATATTAGCTTCCTTTCTCAAGCGCTGGTGCAAAGCTGCCATATGACACACGACACCAACCATTCTAATAATGACCCCCGGTGTAGTGTCTGACTTTTTATGTTGATCCCCGAAGTGAGTAACATTAACCAAAAGCCCATGGCATACGGGGCGCTTACGTCCCGTGATTAAAAAAGAGTAAGGTACAATACGGTGACTACCGTGACAGCAGACACAATTCATTTCAATTAAACGAACGTTTTGTTCGTTTTGTTTTGTTTCATTTGATCAACACAATAATTACAGCTCGTGTCCTCAGTGTATTTGTTCCCATATTGATTTTCCTTACAAATTCGTGTACTCAAAACCCCAGGCACCACGAACATTCTCATATCATTACGTTGACAACCGCACAATGGTGCCAACAATGACACACTGACCTGTCCCTTTTGCGAGCCACTTTGGAAGCCACTATAAAATTATTTCGGCAAACCAGACATGACAGTGTTTCTCCAATGAATTTTCTTCTACTGGTTGTGCTAAAGGAGAAAAGAGGCTTCTCAAGCAATGCGTAACGATTTGTACGGTTATTAATGCTTCCTCCACCAAACGCCACAACGCAGGGTTGCATTTGGTTCTTGGCAGATTGCTTTCCTCAGATCAATTCTGAGCCGAAATCAAAATCATAATTAAAGCATGACAGTTGCGCATATTAACCAGCTGATATTACAACGCACGCACGCACGCACGCACGCACGCACATGCACACACGCACACGCACACGCACGCACACACACACACACACACACACACACACACACACACACATTAATAGCCATTTATAATAGAAATTCTCCTTTTCCCCCAAAA
>NW_004797650.1:217275-223242 GCF_000002075.1 Aplysia californica | reverse complement strand
TATTATTATTATTAATATTATTATTATTATTATTAATATTATTATTATTATTATTATTATTATTATTATTATTTTTATTATCATTATAGATAATATGCACGCTAATGAAGTGAGGCAACGCCCCTTTCACCGCTCGCGTTCAATGTTCCGTAGAAATGTAACAACCAGGTAGGCCTAAGTGATGGTCTTAACATGATGTTTAGTTTAACGATTGTGTCTCATGCTGTGAGATATAATTTAGATTATTTCGATGACATTTAAGATCTTAATGGGTTCCTCTCTCGGGACACCGGGCACCGGTTGAGAGGGACATTTTTCCCCCAAGAAGAGCGAAAGAAAAACTAGGGCCACATAATTTACTAATTTACATCTATGTTTGAACCCTAGACTTCAGCTGTCTGGTTGAGTTCGACGGACAACATGTACTGCAGTCCCTTGATTGATTTTTCTATTATTTATTTGTATAGGTCATTTTTATGCCAATCTCCGAAATGGCTGGTGCTCTGGTGGGTTTGCTCCTTCTTTCCTATAAAAAAAAAATCTATCGTCTATATCTCCCCTCCTTCTTTTTTGGGCTTGTTACTCTCTTGTAACACCTCTAATCTTCGACACTTTTTCTTACATGCATTTATGTAAAGCGCCTAGAGCTGTGTTTACACGGGAGTGGGCGCTATAGAAATGATCTTCATTATTATCATTATTATTATATAACCCTAGTTGCAAGTGCCGTAAACTCCTGCTAAAACTAAACGAAAGGACGGGCCCTGTTGGTGGAAAGCCACGAAAACTACCTTAACAACCTGAGTTCAAGAATACCCCGTTCGGGGTTGAAAACACTGTCATTGTCATCCGCATGGTAGCCCTGCATAATAATACCAATTTTACTAACAGCTCTACTGACGTGATCAGAAGTCTATACAGTGGGCTTCTCGCCCGCTCTAATAAGATTAAACATAATCTAACATTATTGCTGAACTGCGCAACTGTTCATTTTTCCTTTGCACTTTATAGCGCAACTGTTCATTTCTCCTTTGCAATTTATAGCGCAACTGTTCATTTCTCCTTTGCACTTATAAGCGCAACTGTTCATTTCTCCTTTGCACTTTGTAGCGCAACTGTTCATTTCTCCTTTGCACTTTATATAACGTTACTTTGTTGTCCAGATTTACGGAGACGTGCCATGTCCATTTCGCCTTGGAAAGTTTTTGACCACTCTATAAGATCACACACGCACGCACACATACACATGGTAAGCAGTGCTTAAAGTGACATTACCAGCATTAACAAACTCAACATGGTGGCCTGAAACAAATCAGAATGAGGTTAATTTTTCAATATTTCAGTCGAAGAAATCAAAACTGATGAACAATGACATAGGCTACAAATCAGTCGAATACAAACATTCTTCCATGTCTATTCAAGGAACTCATTCCCAGAGGTCACGTCGAAATTCTTCCAATCATACCATGACCAGCTCACTCATCTTCCCTCGCACACATGAGCACATTCACATGGATACTTATGATCTGTCTCTCTCTTTCTCTATCCCCCTCTCTCTCTCTCTCTCTCTCTCTCTCTCTCTCTCTCTCTCTCTCTCTCTCTACCTCTCTCTCGACCTCTCTCTCTACCTCTCTCTCGACCTCTCTCTCTCTCTCTCTCTCGACCTATCTCTCTCTCTCTCTCTCTCTCTCTCTCTCTCATCTTTATCTCTCTTTATCTCTATCTATAACATTATGTCTATCTATCTCATTCTACGTACATGCAGGCATGTGCGAGCGAGCACGCACAAACAAACAAACAAACACACACACACACGCACACGCACGCGCGCACACACACACACACACACACACACACACACACACACACACACACATACTTTTGTTCAATAGCTCATGCTCCAGAATAAGTAGGCACCTATCGGCCTAGCCCAAGGAGATTAGTTCTAAACTCCTTAGCCTAGCCTGAGAAGAGTTTAAACGAAAGGGGAGGACGGGGCAAATAACTCTTACCATAATTCTATGTGAATCTCTAAGCAAAGTGATAACATAATAGCTTCTTTCTGATAAGATGGAAAAACCACTGATGTCCTCACTCGAATACAAAACACGCACACTCAGCTAATTGCCAATACTCTCAGACAATAGCTTTGTTATAGAGTGCTTTGCAGACTACGTCAGAATTAATCTAACTTTTACCTCAACTGTCATAATTTTTATCGAAGGGAGAAAAAATGATTTCAAAATTAGTATTCCCAATTCTCGGTGCAAATGTTCCTCGTTTACAAAGGGATAAAGAGATTGTAACGAAGTCAACCTTTTAAGTGTAACAAGAATCTAATGCTTTAAAATGTTTTCGCTCTTGTCTCAGGGGATATACAAAATATTATTTGTGAGGTGGAATCAGGCTCTCGTCAATTTTTGGGCATGTAGAGTCATTGGTGTCATCTTAAAGCATGTTCACTTGTCTTTATTTCAATGAAAAAAAATCCATTTATCTTGAATACAAGTCGAGATATTTGCCAATGAAGGAGGTGGGGGTCACCTGTTTTCAGAGGTAAAATTAGTGAGAAAATGGCCACCAAAAAGTAGTTCTTTCCTTAGCTTAACAGTCCGTGGGAACTGAAAATTTACATTTTATGTGTCTTTAATCAACGTTTTTAAGAAAAATCCACACAGAAATGAGTTCTTTAATGTACATGAAAGGTGTTGAGCCAAAAAACAAAAATTTGATAAAAATTCACAAACCTGCGGAAAAATGCAAGTTTCTTGACTTTGATAATTTTGACGAGAGCCTGATTCCACCACGCTGCATCACATTTGTAAAACAATTAAGAGGTTTGATCACTGCTACTGACTGGCAGTAACAATTTGCTTTGTGATTACTATACAAATGTGTTAAATATTACACTAAGCAAGGCCATTTATCACGCTGAAAGATTTATATATCAATACACGATGTATTTAGAAGGTCAATACATGATGTATTTAGAAGGTAATGTCAATTAATTCAGCTGTAAACACAGCATTTTTTTTTCTTTCGTAGATCGCTGATCTCGGTCCCAAAAGCTAATCACAAAGAATAACTCCAAGGGTAATGGACTGGCTAAAAGAAGATTATCAACAGATCACAGACCATTGCAATTAATTCTGGGAGTGACATTTTGGGAGGGAACAGAGCATGGGAATACAAAATATTGCTGAGATTGAAGCAAGACAGAGGTTCACGTAGAGACTATTTAGAGGGAAAGATATTGCTGAGACTGAAGCAAGAGAGAGGTTCACATAGAGACTATTTAGAGGGAAAGATATTCATGCTGGGGTACGGAGAAGAGTCCAAACTGAATTCCTAGAATGTGACTTTTGTTTGAATTAAGGACCAAAACAATTCATTTACATTGAAAAAATAATTTACACCTCTGCAAAATATATGTATAGATAACTAAAAATAGTTTGTTTTTTTTTAAAAGCTACAAAAAAAAACATGTAAGTACACCGATAAAACTTAACCGATATATTATGCAATGTGATATTCTGCAATATTTTAGTAAAGGGAACAGTTCCTATTATTAACCTACAGTAGAAAATATAACCAAACCCAGCAAGTAAAAGTCTACACAGAATTTCAATTTTTTTTTTAAAGCACAGACACAATGTACATTATGAGAATCATCCCAGAGAAAGGAGTGATACATGGTGCTTGAGAAAATTATAGATAAATTGTCAACTTGCTTCGAGTAGTAAGCTTCTTGCGTTTATAAAAATCTGCTGGCAAAGGACAATAATCGATGGCTCCCGGACCAGTTGCAACGGTCACAGCTGTGAGAAAGGCCAATGGCATGTGCAGACAAATCATATGTAATATATTAATGCATAAAACATCAAACACCTTAAGTATTATCAAAATTAGTTTGGAAAAAGCTTTCTGTGATGCTTCATCAAGGACTAAATGAACAGACAGACATTGTGGTCCCTTTAAGGTAAAACCCTTCAATAAGAGATTTCCATTTTGCCTCAGTAAAATAAAACGTCAAGCACAATGGCATAATACACAAGGGAGATACTGTCATCAAAGCCTGAAATACTCTACTGAAACTATTTACAATATGTGAGGCAGCGTGATGGAATCAGGCTCTCGTCAAAATAATCAAAGTGAAGAAACTTGCATTTTCCCGCAGGTTTGTGAATTTTTATCAAATTTTCGTTTTTTGGCTCAACACCTTTCATGCCCATTAAAGAACTCATTTCTGTGTGAATTTTTCTTTAAAACATTGATTAAACTCACAAAAAATGTAAATTTTTAGTTACCATGGACTCTTAAGCTAAGGGAATAACCAATCTTTGGCGGCCATTTTCTCACTAATTTTACCTCTGAAAACAGGTGACCCCACCTCCTTCATTCGCAAATATATCGACTTGTATTTAAGATAAATGGATATTTTTTCCATCCAAGTAAAAACAAGTGAACAAGCTTTAAGATGACACCAATAACTCTACATTCCCAAAAATTGACGAGAGCCTGATACCACCACGCTGCCTCACATATACACCGGCGAGGATTCAAAGATAAACAACATAGTAGGCCTATATGGGAAGTAAGTAGCACTATGACGCAACATTTGACATTTTTAAAAAAACAACAACAAAAAAACACAGCAAGACTTAGTTGGGGGTTTTTCATTTTAAAATTATATTCAGGAAAGACACAAAGTTGTGAAGAAAGTCATTTGTGCTCTTTAAAGGAATGAAACTATTACACAAAGAGTCTGAATTCTCAGGGCTAAAGGAAACAGTTACTGGCTGAAACAGTCACGCAGTAAAACAGAGTTTCAAAAAGATGAGTAGAAATAATGTGTCACAATATAAAAGTGTAAGATGTTAGTACAACATTTAGATAAAAACATGTGAATTACAGCAAGTTCTCCGAAACTTTAAAAAACACAGCTAAACAGAGGTACTTTTTTTGAGTGCATGAATACTGTTGTTGTGGTTGAAGAACTTAATCTTAAGGTGGGGTGTTCATTTATTCCACTAGACAGGCTACCACATTCAGGTTGAGGCTTCAAGTCCAACAGGTAGTTGTACATATGTAAAACAGGAATCAGTGCTATCAAATGTTGACCACTACATGACATGATTGATATTCCCAAGGTAATTTGTTCATAACAATTACAAGTGTCGCAGAACAGCGACCTTACTCGAAGTGAAAGGAAATAACTATGCAACTTATTTAAAACTCTGTCCAAAAAAAAATGATGATTTAAGTGTTCGAAGAGTCCCATTTCAACTGCTCAAGATTCCTTTATGCACTATTTTCAAAATAGCGTACGGCATAGAGTCTTACACTAAGTAGCTGATTTCCATTCTTATCAAGGTCAAAATAACTGTCCAGAACTTTTCAAGCAAAGTTTTGTTATTTTGAGAGTTATTTCCTTCTAGAATTATTCGACTGTGAGTGTGACATAGAAAAAACAATGATCAATCAGGGGAGACCAAAAGGGGTAAACTTTTTAAAATTTAACCACAATGGCCACTATCGTTATGTTCATCCTGCTGTGAGGGGGAAAAAAAAGATGAGTAATGACATGCCTTAGTTTCTTTCCTTACCTGTGTCCTTTTCATTTTCTGGTTCCTGGTAGTAAAAGAGAAGCCTGTTGCAACCATTCACTCCCAGAAATTTTTCCATTGTCTCAATCTGGAAAATAAAAGAATATTATATTTCAATATCAACATAAGCGTAATTTAAAAACAAGTACAACTGTATAACTAAATAATCCTTTCCTTGCACCCCCTGTAAGTTACATTTTCCCATAAGCCACATGCAGTATCATTGCACTACATGAAATATAAACAAATGAAGTACAAATGCTACCAAATGCATTAATGGAACATTGTCTAATAATAGCCACACACCCACGCCCATGTTCAAGCGAGCAAGCATGCGCGCGCGCGCACACACACACACACA
>NW_004797650.1:215293-216229 GCF_000002075.1 Aplysia californica | reverse complement strand
CACACACACACACACACACACACACATACATCAGGGCACACATAAAAATACACATAAATATAATATATAATGTACGCTTTAATAAAAAACACATTTCCTTAATTAAGTGATCTTCAACCTGATGGTAAAAAATAAAAAAAACAGGACTTGGGACACAAGAAAACCAATCATTAATTAAACCGTCATCTGGTCAACGCAAGAGGTTTGATATAATCATAATTGAAAGAGACAAGAACCTACCTGATTGCCCTCCAGAATGGCATCCTCCACCTCTGATCTCTCCATGCCAAGACCATCAGCCACTGTTTGTAAGACATAGTAGTGCCTTTCATCTAGCTGGTTTCTCTTAGCCTCTCGCTCTTCCTTCAGTTTTTGCTGCAATTCAAAACAAAGTCGGCTTGAAATAAAATCTATGAAACTGGGAGCCTTTTATTCTGGTCCAACATGCTCCCCACAAGCCAGAGTTAAAACATGACCGACTATCAGCAGGGAAACTAAATACAAAACCAGCTTTTGCAGTCATCGGAGGTTTTTTTTATTATTTTTTTTAGGTGAGATAACTGTAACCGTAGATGTTTTACATCTCTATCGACACAATTTAAATCATTAAGGAGGCCTTCTGCTTCAACCCTGCCTGTCTGAGCCAACCTGGGCTGAGAATGCTACAATATTCCAGCAGACAGTCTGATATACTCTTTTAAAACCTCTCCATATGTGGGGCAGCGTGGTGGAGTCAGGCTCTCGTCAATTTTTGGGCATATTGAGTTATTGGTATCATCTTAAAGCTTGTTTATTCGTCTTGCTTTCAATAAAAAAAATTACCCATCCATGTTCAGTAGAAGTGGAGATATTTTGGATTGAAGGAGGTGGGGGTCACCTGGTTTATGAGGTAAAATTAGCGAGAAAATGGCCGCCAAAGATTGGTAAATTCTAAAG
>NW_004797650.1:213787-215193 GCF_000002075.1 Aplysia californica | reverse complement strand
TTGAGCCAAAAAACAAAAATTTGATAAAAATTGCTAAGCAGGGAGAAAACTGCTGTTTTCTTCTTTTTCATTATTTTGACGAGAGCCTGATTCCACCATCCTGCCTCACATATGGGAATTGAATTCATGTCTTCTGCAAGTGGTGGCAAAATATGTCTACAACATGCTGAGGAAGACAGGTGATAAAAATTGTAAAACTCATCATATGTATGTACCACACAGTGAAGAAAAATGAACAAAGTATGGATCATTTCTTTATCCCCTCAAAACCAAAAGTTTAATTCCAACCGGATTAAAAACACATCAGCTGAAATTCATTAACATTGATTTAAAAGAATCAGACTCAGTTTGAACCTTCTCTTCCTACCTAAAATAGAACAGTAATTCTGTTTTCAACTGTATATCAGGCAGTTGTTGTTGTTTTTTGCCCACTATACATGAATTCATGATATTAAAGAAATCCCTGAATTCTGAATTCAGTTTGCTCACAAGTATTAGAGAATCCTTTAAGGCTTACTTTTACTTATATTTTGTTTTTAATTGTTATTTGTTTCCTATTCGTTCGCTATCAAAGCTAGTAAAACATACACAGTATAATGCATGTGTATAATGTTTTCCTCAGACTTGTTTTCAGTACTGTATGGGGTGGGGGAGGTCAACTGCACTTAAGAAATGAGATGGCTCTATATATACTAGTATGCAACAAGGAGTACTTCAGACAACGTACATGAGCAACTCAAATGGTGAATTCAAAAAGTTAGCAAAAAATGAAAAGGGCATAGCACAAAAAAGAGCCCTTGAAAAAAATGTTGTGTACAATATTTTCTTAATTTGTCATTATTTATTCAAGACAAGCAGGCTAAGCCCACCTCAGCCTTAGATACAAAAGTTCTATATACATTGTTAGTAGCAAAAAAGAGAGAGCACTAGCATAAACAGCATTCATTCCTTTGTTTTCTGGTTTAATTCCCAGCAGTTTTCGCTCAGGCAGCAGGAGTCTCTAGCAGGCTGAAAATTGCTTATAATTTAATATATATATATATATATAAATATATAATATATATAAATGTGCTGCCGCTTTTGGCACCAGAATTTTTTAGCTCTTGGACAAGATGTTCAACTTTACAATCACTTTTACCTTCCCTTCCTTTTGACTTTTGTTTTCTGTCCTGTCGACCCGTTCAACTGACAGTTCTTTTATTGGATGCTTTCTTCCACATGCCTTGGTTCCATCCCCCCATTCCACACACACACCCACGCACGCACGCGCACACGCACGCACACACACACACACACACACATATAGAGACACACACACAAAATCAATAAAGACAAATAGCTTATCAGAAATAATATCTTCTTGATATTGGGAAACCAATCTGTCTCCTTCCCACCCTTACCCCCTC
>NW_004797650.1:210836-213658 GCF_000002075.1 Aplysia californica | reverse complement strand
CCCGGCACTGTAATTTAAAAAATCTAATAACAAAATTCTTCAAGAATTCGTTTGTAACCTATGTCAGACAAATGAAGAACAAAGACCAGGCTTTATTAAGTTTGCTTATCTTGTGCCACACAATGCCTCAGCCACACAATCAATTTCCCCTAGCATTTATCCCTAAAGCACTTAGTGGCAAGGTAAGATCTAAGTTTCTTGGCACCAGTCCAAACAAGAACACTATGGTGCCTTGGTCATTGCCAAGCCTTCTCTCTTACACCAATGTAGAGCTGGAACAAGCTTATCTCTTATGTAAACAGTGCAGCAGACCGTCAAACCAGCTCAGAGCTCAGTGTGTGTTCCGTTAGATGAGTGTGTTTACCCCTTGCCAAGGGTGACACAAATGTCTAATGAAATTTGGAATGACATTTCATAAATGAGAAAAAACTTACAAAACACTGTTCTAGTGGACTGTACAGCATTTTGATTTTTAAATAATCATGGATTTGTTCAGGATTTCAGAGTAAGAACTAGAAATCCTTCAGAACAACTAAAAAAAACATAAAAGCATTGTAGGAACTTCGAAGATATCACAATTCTAATAAAAGTGAATACTCTTTGTGCTGTTTGAATAATCCAAAATTTTGTGATCCATGCATAAATACATTTAGATCTAGTTGTCAAGTTCAATATTGCTGTTTCCGTCATAGACTCTTAACAACCACTCAATGAGTTAAAGAACCTACACTGAGACCCTTATTTTTCCCTGTTAGTATTGGTACTTCTTTCAGCATAACACTTCACTAGGTATCAAAGTCGTCTTGTTCATTAGAAACTTGGCTTGGAAACCAAAAGAAAAAAATAATAAAGAATGGTACCAACTTTGGTGTGCGAGGCAATCTGAGCAAAATATCCTTAGGTAACATTATCATCCCCTGGTTTTTCACTAAAACAGCCTTTTTATGTATACATTGTCAAAAAAAGAGGAGTATAGGGCCTACGCTATGCCATCTTTGGAAAAAAAAAAACCCACAGTAGGTAGAACAGTAGCAACAATGCTGTACTCCGCAAGTTGAAACCAAGTTCACCATTTTATAAAGACATTTCATAAAGACAGAAATAGGTACGCCAAGTCCCCCAAGAGTCAGATTTCTGCTCAGCTTGTAAATCAAGAATGAATACAAAAGTAAAGTCAAAATGAAAATGAATCTCTCTCTCTCTCTCTCTCTCTCTCTATATATATATATATATATCTTTATCTCTCCCTAATTTTTTTTTTCTTATAAAATGTTCATTTGACTTGCCTTTCCCACAACTTTACAACATTTACGGGACGCTGATCAGCGACAGTGTGATATAGCAACAAAAACGTAAAAATGACCTCCTTTTTGACATATGCAACGTGTTAAAGTTGAATTTCCTTTCTGAAAGGTTTGTGTGGCCTTTGAGGTCGAAAATTAGTTTGTATACAACAATTGGAGTAATTTCTTATTTTGAATGTCGAGTAGACCTAGCATGAGTGCTGCTTTACTCTTACGCCATTATAATGAGAATTCAGGTGATGAATGAGCTAGATCTGAGGCCTAATGTTTTCAGTTCCGATTCTAATTCCTTTTTAGGTGAACATGCGATTTTACTTTTCAGTTTTCTCAGTCAGTAAGCCTTTTGAAAATTTCATAATGATTGAGGTATTTTTGCCGAGATACAGGTGTAGATCTAGTACAGATGTAGATCTAGATCTTCCACATCTGCATCCTAGTCCCTGGGGATAGATTCTAAGTCGTGTTATGCACTCTGCGAGGGTGGAAAGTGTTTAAATGGTTTAATGTAAGGAAAATGAACAAAAACTACTCAAACTAAAGACATAGGAGAACCATGACTCAAGTCAATAGCATAGACTAGCCAGCAGTAGCTGGCCTATAGAAGTTGAAGATCTAGATCTAGATCTAGAATCTAGATTCGAAATGCATGTATTATTTATTAGGCCTATGGCTATGTCTATGCTATGTATTGTATTACTATTACCCAAGTAAAGTCATGTATAGTGACACAAAACTACGGGCACAAATTACATTCTTTACAGTTATCTACTATAAAAGTTGCCCATTTCCTATCCTTTTATTAAAAGTAGTAACAATAAAGGATCGTGTTACCAACATACATTACGATCATAGGCCTACCTGTTTCTCTTTTATGTTTTCCCCTGGCGCCAAAGCAGCAAGCCGGGATTTGTTTTTCTCGGCGCTCTTTTGGCGTTCTTTTCCACTTGCTTGTGGATCTGCAGACATTTTTAGTTTTCAGAATTTCTCTTATATCCTAGTAAAATGTCCAGCATCCAAAAGTGAGAAAAACACAACTCTTTGAGACAAACTCCAGCACAAAACTGGATCTCGTCAATGCAGCTCTGCGAGTGCCTGCAAGCAGGCAGCCATCTTGGACTGTTTACAGGTTTCTACGATACCACAAGCGCAAAGCATGCCCCGACTTATTTGCATATCAAAGCGGTGTAGCGGTACCCTTTCCCTTGGCGAAAGTTGCTTGCCGCTTGCCGCCTTGCTCTTCCTGTCTTTGGGGCGCTTGGCAAAAATAGGAGTCGCTGTTGTTAGATTGTTAGCACATTAGCAACAGGCTCGCTGAACAATTTTTGACACACATCTGATAACATTAACAAGAGGGCCGGCTGGATCGATCGATACATGGAGTTGCTGTAAAAATTCTTACGAAAACTCAAAGTAACTTTGGCCGTTTTGCGGGTTAAGTTCAAGCTGGGCCTGGGGCAATTCGAGTCAGGAAGGGTGGCGGGGTGGAAGGTGTGTATGAAGGTGTGTGGGGTGGGGGGG
>NW_004797650.1:182679-209073 GCF_000002075.1 Aplysia californica | reverse complement strand
AGACTTTACAGGGATGACGGGCGTTAAACATTTTCAATGACCGATTTAATTTTTGCAAATTAAGCAATGAGAATGTTTGGTAGATAAAGCATGAACTGACAACAACACAAAGGTTCTTTGCAAACAATACGGATTTTGGGTTTAGGTTTTTGGGGGTGGTAAAGTATATATAGGTCAATGTGTGTGTGTGTGTGTGTGTGTGTGTGTGTGTGTGTGTGTGTGCGCGTGTGAGTGTGGGGGGTGTTTGTGTGGGTGTCGGGGTGTATGTGAGTGTGTTTTTGTGAGGGGTGTGTGTACTTGTGCGCGTGTGTGGGGATGGATGTAGTGTATGTGGGTGTGTTTGTGTGGGTGTTAGTGAGGAGGAGTGAGCATTAACATTATGTTAATTTGTATGGGTAAAGTTGTACATTTGTATTTTTGTACAAACCTACCCGTGCCAAAGCGGGTGTGCCTAGAAATACGTACTTAAAATATACGTGTACACTTTAATAATAAACTTCCTCCTCTCCCCATATGAGTGTTCATTTATCTCTGTGACTCTGTCTACTCTTCCCTTTAACTAAATGTATCCCACTCTCTCTCTCTCTCTCTCTCTCTCTCTCTCTCTCTCTCTCTCTCTCTCCCTCCCTCTCGTTCTTCCGGTATCTGAATTTTTCAACCCTTTCGTTGTCGTTCGGAACTGTTGATGACTTGATGTAGTTGCTGAATTAGAACTCTGGTTTTATACAGCAGCTATGACTAGAACTAGAACTGCTCTTGAATGACCGTGCCGGAAATACATGTATCCACCACCACATTACTCATTACAGTTACCATCTCAGTGAGGTCACCTTCCCCTACCAACCAATTCAACGATTCTCCTTGCGCGTTGCGCCTTGCGCGTTGCGCCTTGCGCGTTGCGCCTTGCGCTAGTGAAGGGAATGTACCGCGGAGAGAAACTCTCTTTCCCTGAACAAATTGAGAGTTATTTTTCTTGGAACACATTTTTCGAGGGGCCACTGCTATTGCCAATTGGCTCGGATGTAAACTTTTGATATTATGTGCAAACTTCATAGGTTTTGAATGTTTTTTCAAACTCTTCAAATGAAAACCCCTAAAATATCTCTCAAAGAATGAGGTCTGTAGAAAACAGCATTCAATAAAACATAGATCTAGATCTAGATTTATTCTTTAAAAATTAATCAAATTAAATACTCATATCCCCACTCTTCTGTTTAGCAAGCCCAAAACCTGGCATAAAAGGCAACTTCGTCAAAACATGAATGAATGATACCTTGTGTTTGTGCCGCTAGTGTTGTTGGCCAAACTGATGTTTCAAGGAAAATAGTCGGAGTAACTTGGAGAATATAAATTTGAGGACACTCTGAATCATGGCTTTACCACCAGAAAAGATTGCTGAGCTCAAGCAAATAATTCATTCTCAGATTTCGCAGGTTTGTAAAGCAAAGAAATTGAAAGAAAGCAAGACACAACATGTCCGAACCAAAGACTTTACCAAGACTAAGAAGACTAAGATAAAAATGAATGGAATGGAGTTGAGTAAAGTAAAAATCATCTGTTCAAGTGAACCTCAGAATATAAATTTTTTTTGTCATGATCAATTATAAGATAAACTGATACTTAGTCACGTCTCACTCTTTTACCAGGTCATAAGGCTAGAGTCGGGCAACTTCGCCAGGAGGGTAGATTCGCCACCTGTCCCCCATACCAATTTAGAATGGGAATAATCCAAGGAGTTTACAGTAATGGAGGATGCTCCGTGGGCGGCACCGCACGCCTGATAGGAGCCCTCTCTCGCAGCGGAACTGTGGGCTACCTGCGTTGCGCCTACGCACTGAAATCTAGATTTAAGAAAGAAGGTTTTTATTCTGAGATTAGGCAAGTCAAATAGTAAAAACGCCTTCCACATGTGATGTTTAAGTGTAAGAACCGATATGATGCTGGAGTGGACGGAAGTTTTCACAGGTGTTGTTTTCCTTTAAAAATATCTGAGTGAAAGTGTTTTTATGCGCCCAGCGACACAATTTAGATCATTAACATTTTTATAAGAGGCTGGCTCCGACGCTACCTGCCAAGGCCTACCCGGGCAGAAAGGACTCCCGTTTGTGTGTGTGTGGATGGAGGGTAGGGATTGGAAGGCAGTAAGTGGGTGAGGGGTAGGGTAATCTTTGAAACATAAATCAAACTGGTCATCATTGATTTTTATGTGGAATCTATCTTCAGCCGATCACAAATTGTTCATGATCAGTGTAAAAGCATTCATTGCATTCTTATCGGAGAACTTCTTTGGAGCATCATTCACCTTGCTTAGAAGTTAGTCACATTTCTTTCAAGCCGATCACAACACCCCCACCCCCCACCCCCCCACCTCAATTTGACAATTCAATTAGCAGTAACATCCGGCCACAACAATGGCTTGCTTCCTAAGAGGGTTGTTACTAGGCCGACACAGCCGTTTGTACATAATTGAATGTGAAGCTTAATATTGTAAGTTGTAATCATAAAAAGGGAATTTTTGTTTTAACACTTTGTACTGTTCTCTTTCCAGATGGACATCCAAAGTCAAATTCGCAATGTGATTTCCAACATTTCCGCTAATCATAATGGACATGATGAAGACCTTAGTGAGGCTGATGTCATGGCACAACTGCGGCAACGTGGAGTGGTAGATGAAATCATGAGGCACATCCAAGTTGATGGAGCACAGGGGGGTAGACCAGCGGCACATTTTGCTGACACAAATAGCCATGTGAACCAGCCTCCTTCTAAAAAAGGTAAGCCACCATACGTCATATGTTGATCAGTGTTGTATTGTAATTGTTGCCAAAGTTGTCAAAAAAAGTTGTTTGCTCCAAACATTCTCAAGAATAAGAGTTGTGTGCAGTTTTTTATTGCAAAGGGTTACTGGGTCCTGCTTTTTCACACTACTCTCTCTGTCTTATATGTTTTTTGTTTGTGCTTTTTTTAATTGGGTCCTATATACTACCCATGAAGCAGACACATTCATTGTAAATTCTGTACAAAATATTTGTGTTGGATATGTCTAATGTATAATATTCAAACCTCAAAATGTGAATGTATTGAGAGAATGTTTCAGTTTGAATGCTTTTTTTTTCCTTGTGTTCAGCTATCCAAGAAAGAGATGAGTAAATATGAGTTAAAACTGAAAGTGGTCTTACTTGTTTGAATATGAGACATCTTTGATTTAAAAAAAGAAAAATTGCTGAGTGTATGCTAATGACAAAATAATTTTGTAAATGTCTGTAGTCTTGTTATTTCATTATTATTGTGTAAAGCATTGAGGTTGCATTGTTTTTGAAGTTCGTTGACTGTCCATCAAATAACTAAAATCTATGTTATGATATAAATGTTTTACTTTCCGTCCTTCCAGCTAATATTGACCCGTCGCGGCGTTACATTTACTTCATGGTGCAAGGAGGGAAGGCATTCCTTGAACACTTGGAGGATCCAAATGCCCTCCCAGGTCAAAAGGTCGCTGCATACTTCACTTTGCACATCTACTACAGAAACCAGAGGTACAGGTCCCGACCTGTGCCTTGTGCTGTGGAGCCAGAGTTTGATGAGGGCTTTTTGCTGGAACTACACAAGGGTGAAGCTGGTACATATAATGTCTTTCTTGTCACCTTATGATTTAAGTAGACTAGATGGCTAGTTATGGTTGATTGGAACTTGCAGATTAAAACTTGGTTGTATTATATATATATTAAAATGGAAGGGATCAAGAAAATGAAGGGTCTCAGTCACCTTGTTTGAAGAGAAATTGCAAAAAAATTAGCTGGGCTAATGTATTAGATACTTCCGAGTTTGGGTAATTGTAAACCCATGACTCTGATTTAAATCCATTCAGACATTTTATTCCAATTCTAGGTCGTGCATTCCCCCCAACATGAGTCATAATTCTAAGAACTGTATTTTTAGCAAAATGTGTAAGATGGAATTGTTTTCTAGTCTGGCTCCCTTGGAATCCTGTCTTGGACAGGTTAGACTGTACTTACTATGGGATGACTCCGATCACTAACTTTGAATCAATTGAAAGAAAGTTTAGAAAGAGTCATGATTAATTTCATAGTAATTTGTAGGGATAACAAGAACCAACTGTAACGCTTTTGGCGCTGGAATTTTTTTTGTTCTTTATCATTCGAATTTATTTATGAGGTCCAAGACATTTGCTTTTCTATGGTATGAATGACATAACTTTTCTCTTTTCATCGTTCTCTTGTTAAAGAAATGTTTGGAGCAAATTAAGAATCATCCTCCAAACTTTTTGTTTTGTTACCATCATCATCATGTTGGCAATTACTCTACTAAAAAGTCTATTGCACTACAAATACAAGGAACTGTATTTGTTCTTCCATTGGTTTTTTTTTTTACAGGAGAGGCTGGCAAAATGGCTGACTTTCCATCTATGCTGTCGTTAAGTGACCCCATTCACATGGTGCTGGTCAAAACAGATGCTGTAGGGGAAACCACTCTTTTATCTTCTCACTTCTTTGAATGGCGGCCACTGCTGACTGCTAAACAAGGTCAAATGAAAACCTCCATTGAGATGATGGGCACAGGTGAGCGACTCCTTACCGCATGTTTGTTTGAGATGTTGTCGTTGATGTCGATAGTAGTACATGTTATTGTTGTTGTCATCAGTATTTGTACATGTTGTTGTCGTCAATATTTTCACATGTTGTCATAGATTTTTGTACATATTATTGTTGGTGTCAATATTTGTGTGTGTTGTGTCATCAGTAGTATACGTCTTATCATCAATATTTGCACATGTTGTTATCAGTATTTGTACATATTATTGTTGTCGTCAATATTTGTACATAACGTGGTTATCATAGATTCCATGGCTTGTGAGCCGTTGCTCTGTGCCCCATATGTGGCAATGATGGCATTGACTTGAGCCATCTGATGCGGCTCTTGCTCTGTAAAAAGAATTGTTAGCACTGGGCTTGTGGAAAAAAGCTGATGTTTTTTTCAGGTACTTCACTTCACGATAGGGCTCCCGGAGGAAGAGCTAATGATGATCAACAGCATCATCTGTCAGATGATATGCTGATTTTGTTTCAGGAAATGTTTCAGTAATGTTTCAATTTTATTATTGTTTCAAGAAAGAAAATGTTAACTATGAGTGTTGCAAAAGGAGAAAGTTGAAATATGAATGTGCTGATCAACTTCTATTTGGATCTGTCTTGAAAACTAGATCTTTGTATTTATTTGTGATTTTCACCGAACTAGGAGACAGGAGGAAATCGCAAGACAAAATGATAAAATGAAGAGGTACATAGGAGTTCTTTGAGTTTAAGTAATGAGTTTACAGCCGGTGAAAAATGAACAGATTGTAACCTGTTTAGTTGTTTTTTTCTCTTCGACGTTGGTTTCATTTCTGTTATCAAAATGAGAGAGATTTTAGAAGAAATATGTACCTGTATGTGAGTAGACTTACTGCTGTAGTGTTGTTCATTCGTTTTATTGCACCAAGCGGTGACAACCATCTCTCTGATTTTTCCAGGAAACGAAGCTCGTGTGCCTGTCGGAGTGTTGGAGGTTCAGATGGAGTTGTTCCCTCGGCCAGGCCAGGCCCTCGAGGAGAATGTTGTCCGTGCCCAGCTGGACATGGAGCGCAGCCGCCAGGCTGATCGGGAGCGTTTGTTCCTGGTCTACGCCAAGCAGTGGTGGAAGGAGTACTTGCAGATCAGGGAGTCTCATCAGGAGAGGCTGGTCAAGATGTTTGCTCAGGTGAGGTCATGAAGGTCAATATTTGCCTGATTTTGTTTTTGCGTTTTGAACTTTAGGAATGATTTTGGTTTGTTTGGGGGGGTTTTCTGTATACAGTTGAACCTGCCTTAACGGAAACCTGTATGAAACGGAAACCTGTATGAAACGGAAACCTGTCTTAACGGAATTTCCCCGCTCCCCCCCTCCCCTTTATATATTCCTCTTTAATTGCCTGTATAAAACGGAAACCTGTCCAACGCGGAAACGGAAAGAAAAATCTGCTCCCTTCCGAGAGTTTCACTTGTCTAAGACGGAAAATGCTTTTTCCGCTCAGCCCTGATTTGAAACAAAACTCGCAAGTTTGGTTAGGCTGGCCATGCTGCTAGGCAAGGAAGAGGAGTAGGGGTGCAATTTGGGGGTAGGTGTTACCCCATCATGTGAGCCCTGAACGATGCAGATGGTCAGATTAGTGTGGGTGTGAAATCTCACGACTACCCGTGAGAGTGCTCGAGTAGCGAGCCACCACGGTAACTTTCCTGGGTAGCCCGAAGCCAGAGGTGCGAAATTAGTTTGACCAATTCCTGCCGCCCTGATCGTACGCCAGCCAAGAAAAGAGTTCCTCAAATCGTTGTTACCCGATGGCAGTGAGGGGTGGCATTGGTTGACTGTGCTTGTTACACCGGTGGGTGTAACAAAGGAGATGTTGAAACGTTTCTGTTTTTAATAGGTCAAACAGTGGGCCTATGAAAGGCAAGCTCTGGTGGAATTGGATAAGTAAGACTGGCGCATGTCATTATCAGACAGGATAGCAGTTGAGAGGTGTGAAGTTTTGACCCCTGCTTGCTGATCGGACAAGCGATCCTTGATCCCACTGGTTGGGCCTTTGAACACCCCCCCGCCCCATCTACCCCTAAATTCCCCTGTCTAAGACGGAAAATGTCTAAGACGGAATTTTTTTCTGGCTCCCTTGCGATTCTGTCTTACACAGGTTCGACTGTATTTACATAAATATGTTAAAATACCTGATGTCACAAACTTATGGAGGGGAAGCTGTCAAGGTGTGTTCTGTGTGTGTGTGTCCCTTGTTGTATCCTCTTTCTGCTCTCTTATTATATTTGAATGTTGCATGCTTTTAGAAATAGGTTTACTTCAGTCACAGAGTGACATTTGTCCTGCAGGTTCTTAATAGAGTTTCATTAAGTTTTCTATTGTCTAGTTTTGCCCCTTTTTCTTTTTTAGTCAACAACTTATTAAAAAAATTATATTTCTGAAGGTATATACACTTTAATATTTTCGCTGAAGATGGCAAGTGATAAAGTGAGCGACAGATAGATCCTCTTTGCTTCCTTCTTTGATTTTCTTTCTATTTTGTCTTTTTTCTTGCACTAAATGTTACCCTGTCAGTGTGTTTCCCCAGGCTCTTTCCAGATAAATGTTTTGTTTGTGTCTTTGAAGGATGAGAACGGAGTGAAGCGCCCAGTGTCATCGTACGTGAAGCCTTTCAGAGCCGGTCGGTTGCTAGATACTCCTCGTGAGGCTGCGAGGTTTGTCTCTTTGATGCACCATGAAAAGCTGCAAACACTTGGCGGAGGCGACCGGGTGGAGCAGTGGACCAACTTGCATTCCTTTTTGTGCCGCAACAGAGGGGTCAGTGATTAGTTTGTCTGTTTGTGGTCTGGACAAAACACTGGGTGTAAATTTTATTTTCCGTGATGGCTTTTTCATAAAATATCTGTTTCATCAAGTTAGCTGATTCATATTACCTAGCATCTGCGTTTGTTGCCATTTTTTTTGTCCGAAAGTTGCCAAAAGTTGACACAGAAAGTGGCAAAAGTTGCTAAAAAAGCTGCCATTAATTTTCAAGCTTTCAACTCTCTGTGACGACGTATCTAGCAATATGTTGATAGAGGTAACAATCTAAAGCACCAGAATTTCTTGTGCTCTGTTTTGAGCATCCAGAACATCATGTGTCGTCACCCACAGGGTAACAACACGAAAAATAAAGATTTCACAATAGAATGAAAGAAAAAACATAGAACAGCACGGATAAATAACCACAAAAATTAACAAATAAGGGCGTGTGTCCACCTATCTGAAGATTGGCCAAAACGTGAGTAATTGGCCAAAACGTGAGTAATTTAAGAAAAAGTAGGCCTACAGGATATTACATGTAAATTATGGAATCACACACAATTGGGGCGTGCCAGTGTCGGTATTCTGTTTTGGTGGAGACACGCTCTAACATAACCCATTTATATTTTTAAAAGGGAAGGAACAGCATTAAGTTAAATGACATTACGCTGTATAAACACAAAAAAGAAAACAAATCATCAGAACAATTTTTAGAAAAATTAACACACCCCCAAATTAAAACACAACAAAGAGGGAAAAATAAAAGACAGACAGCAATATAAACAGTATGTACTGTAATGTGCATGTACTTATATTCTCCGCATGAAAATAGGTACACAGGGACATCTTAAAACTTATCAAAACACATGTCTAATATATTATGAAGTAGCTTTGTTGTTTTGTCTATTTTGAAAAATGCAAAAATCGCGGCTGCGATTCGCGAACCAAAAAATGCCAAAAATCGCGGCCGCGATTCGATGCTAGTATTACTTGCTAAGTCATTTTGTACCGAGGTTGAAGATTGTTCTAGATCAATTAGAAGGAATTACTAGTTTTTAGAGTATACTCCTGCTAAAGAATTGACTGATGATATATCAGAAGCTACTCCTTCCTTCTCCAGGACTGTGAAGACCATGCCATTCTTCTGTGTTGCCTCCTGCTGGGCTTTGGCCTGGACGCCTACATCTGTGTCGGGACAAAGGTCAAAGGGTCAGTGCATGCCTGGGTCATGACAGTCAGTGCTGATGGACTCATCACTTTCTGGGAAAGTTTAAATGGACACAGGTACTTGTTCTTTCTATATGTGAGGCAGCGTGGTGGAATCAGGCTCTCGTCAATTTTTGGGCATGTAGAGTTATTGGTATCATCGTAAAGCTTGTTCACTCGTCTTTATTTGGATGGGAAAAAATCCATTTATCTTGAATACAAGTCGAGATATTTGCGAATGAAGGAGATGGTGGTCACCTGTTTTCAGAGGTAAAATTAGTGAGAAAATGGCCACCAAAGATTAGTTATAAAATTTCCTTATCTCAAGAGTCCGTGATAACTGAAAATTTACATTTTTTTGTGCCTTTAATTAACGTTTTTCAGAAAAATCCTCACAGAAATGAGTTCTTTAATGGACATGAAAGGTGTTGAGCTAAAAAAACAAAATTTTCATTAAAAATTCACAAACCTGTGGAAAAACGTAAGTTTTTTCACTTTGATTATTTTGACGAGAGCCTGATTCCACCACGCTGCCTCACATATTTGTTTGTATGAGAATGTGCAGAGTAAGCACATCTGATGGCTTTTGCATGCTGTCGTCAACACAGTTTTTTTAGTTTGAATTTTTAGTATTTTCTCCTCGTTTGTGTAAAATTTCAGATTCCTAGCTGTTTTATATTCCATACAACCTCCTAAAAATACATTAATTTACAGCTGCTTGGTATGCTTATGCCATCTTTTACAGCAAGCTCTGTCTGACCTTGATTTTATTTGTTAAAAGTGGATGATAAATTATTTGGATAAAATGCTGTGAAATGGCTTCATATTGTAGAAAGTTTGTGAAAGCTGGACCCAACTTTTATAACCGACAGTGGCACCATTATTTCATCTCCTTGTTGTATGCTCTTGAAAGATGAACATCGTTCATATTAACAGTCAAAAAAATTGAAAAACATTAATTTTCTATTGGAGTTCTTCACAGATTTCATTTTTCTTCCTTTTTTTTTGTTTTTGATGGGACTAAAGGCATTAGGAAAGTGATCCTTTTCTCCTCTTCGTATTTCTCCTTTTGCTGCTAGTGTTAATGCTCCTCTTTTTTTTCTTGTCTGTTCCATTTCTTTAACCCACAGTGTAACTGAGTTTGCAGGATATGGTCTTTTCTCACCTTGAATTTAGTGCCCTGCCTTAATAAGGCTTTTGTCAGAATGAGCTTACATGTGTGTTGCTCTTATAGAGTATGTATCTGTATATAACTCCAAAGGTCTAGTATTTAAATTCCTGCAAGTGGTTGACTGATGCATTTGATGTAAATGTACATTTTGTCAGCTTTACTTCTCCTTTCATATTGAATTTTAATGAGAGTAATATATATGATTTAAATTTTTTTAATGTATACCTGCATGTGTTTTTACGGTCCTGTACAGCGAAGGAAAATTTCCCTGTGGGATAATAAAGTACTATCTTATCTTATCTTATCTTATCTTAATCAAATGTCCACATTCTGTTTTTGTCAGTTTTGGGGCACGGTTGCTATTTCAGAGGGGACAAGCCTGACAATTATGACGTTTTGGAAAGTTGTCTATGGCTCGGTAATGATAAGTAAGATAATGGGATTGATGGTGGTCAGGTAGTATCCTTACTTTTTATTTGTGCAGCTCCTCATAACTTCATCTTTCATAATTTTACTGTAGAGACAAAAGTTTGAACCATGCTGAGCATGTGAGATGTCTATGTAGAATGTGCGTAAACTATTTTTTTTGCTGGTTGAATAAAGTAAACAACTTGTGTTTCGCGCGCTCATATGACCTTACGCAGTTGCGAGCGCTGTAAAACCCTATACTACTACTACTACTGCTGGTTGAGTATGATGTTGCTCTAAACTTGTAAAAATGAATGGCCTGTACCTGTGATTGATGTCACTTGTGAGAAGAGAATATTTAAAAAATAATTTTTAGCATGAGCATATGAATTCTGAAGTATAGAATGATTTGTAATAAAAATGGTTGAATGGTTACTACTGTGGTGAAATTGTTTAGTGGAAACATTATTTCCTTTTAGTATTATCTTCCTTACTCGTATCATACATTCCTTCACAGTTTTCCTTGTGTATTCACAGATATATACATCATGCCATTGATCCCAATGGCCCGCCCATGGCCAAGGCTGAAAGGCCAAAATACCCGTACAAGACTGTGGGGTGTGTGTTCAACCACACATCTTTTTATGCCAACAGTCAGGTAAGTTGAAATTTGTTTTGCCCCCCATCCCCCCCATCCCAGTTTTACTTTTATGAATGGGCATTGGTAATTTGGGGGAAAGGGGGGGGGGGGGGGTGTTCTGTTTTCTTAGGTTTATAGTAATGAGAGTTAAATATTTCTCAGGAATTGATTTCAGGTGGAAAACAGGAAAGAAAGAAATCTAATACTGTGCGTTTTGTTTGTGTAGTATCCTTCAATGACATGATGAAAAAAGTTACAACTAGTGTCTAATAAAGGTTAGTACAATGTAATGAAATTCACTGTCTCCATTAAATAAGAAAATGGGCTGTGATTAGCATGCTCCACAGATGTTTGTTGTCAGTTTCTTTGCTACGTGAACTGGCTCGCCTTTATTGAAATGACACTCAGTTATGATATTCTCATACAAATGTCTGGAGTTTCAGAAACGTGAAAAGTGTGTTATGTTTCTGTTTTTTACTCATTCTCTTAATTGACAGTTTGTGAATCATTGCCAACAAAATTTTTTTAACTGAAGATGTTTTAGTCAATTAGGCTGATATTGTCAGTGAGCCTAGTTTCTGTTGTTCCTTCCAGGCATCTGACCATGTGGAAGTGTGTCGCTTTGACCTCCACAATGAAGCCCACTGGAAGTCCATGTCTCAGGACGCCATTGTCTCGGTTTGTGGGCCAGGAGCATGCCCCCAGTGGCCCGTCCCCCCTCCCTTGAGTCCATCTGTCCTCGATTCTGCCCTGGTCAGCAACGATTTAGAGCAACAACTCCGAGTGTTAGTCATGGAGCATCGGCGGGTGAGCAAATTGAAGTGATAAGTTTTTAATCTAAAGTTCTTGGCCAGATCTAGTCTAGAATTTGGGGATATTATTGAATTCATCACCTGTTCCACTGCTTAGCTCAAAATAACATCAGAGCTGCTATTCTTGCTCAGAGACTTACTTTACTTTACTTTTCCGATCCAGCGGCCATTTGGGTTCTAGCCCTTCGGTCTGTCGATATGGCAAAGAATATTGCTCAGAGACCTAACGTTGACAGCACACTCTGTGGAACATTTCGGCAATTGCCGCAAACTTTCACTTTTATCTCTACATGGCATTGAACAGAAGAACAAGAGACCAGCAGTTACTGGATCAATAACAACAATAAACAGCAAAAAGTGACGGACTTCTGACAGCCCACCTGTCAAAGTCAACCTGAGCTGAGTAGGATGTTGTTGTTTTCAAATCCCTTTAGCTGCAAGCATTTCGCTCTTGCTGAGTAGGATATAGTATCCCAAGAGGTAAAGGAAGATATTCCTCAAAATCTTCCCTACTCCGGAATCAAAAGTCACATTTTCTGCTTGCCACAACAGAGAGCCGAACCATTACACCACAACTAGTGGTTAGGCTCTCGGACTCGCAACCGTAAGGTCGTGGGTTTGAATCCCGTCAGGGGCCCGACGTTGTGTACTTGGAAAAGGCACTTTACGCGAATTTTCCTCACTTCACCCAAATGGGAATGGGTACCCGGCTATAGACAGCGAAAGATCTTGTCAGTTTGTTAGTGTTTGAGCGCTTAATCGGCTGATTGCACTGTGTGCTTCCGGGGAAGCTGAGAATGTTTCGGAGTGTTCTATGGTCTGCTGGGGTAATAATATGGTGTAAAGCGCATAGAGCCTGCTGTTGAACGGGGATATGCGCTATACAAATGCTATTTATTATTTATTAATATTATTATTAAATGCCAATTTTGCTTACTGTTTGAGGGTTTAAAAATTTTTTTAAATTTAGGTGTTTTTACATCCCTGTCAACACAATTTAAATCATTTAGGAGGAGGGGTTTGATCCTGTCTGTATGGATCAACCCAGGCTGAGAGGGATCTAAAGTCTCGGCACAAAGGTCGAGATACTTAATACAACTTTCCCTTACCCTGGATTCAAACTCATGTTTGTTGGGGGGGGGGTATGTAATGGTGAAAGGCCTAACCGCTACGCCGCAGGCGTCAAAGCTGCCAACTGTGCAACATGCACCATTGAAATAGAATTGTATTTTGACTTATGACGTTTTATTTCCACTGTGAACCTCAGGACCTGGGTTTGACCACACAGTGGGATGACCAACTCAGCTACATTCTCAGTCCAGCTCTAGCGGCCTATGAAGTGGAGAGAGTCACTGGTGAGTCCTGGCATCTTCTGGGCGTTGACCTTTGGCAGAAAATTTAATGCCGTATTGATTTATGAGATTCCCTTCACAGGATGTATTGAAAACAGACCTGCTGAGTACTTGGAAGAAATTGGAGCCCTCTGATTTTTATTTTTTGGTGCTGTCAAAGAACTCAGATCAGACTTGAGTAAAACCTGATTTTTTTTCAAGAATTATGGTTCCATCAGTCATATGTGACTTATCGTTAATAAAGTGTAGATACAGTTTTGTTCGCGTTTATTAACAGTATTTGCACAACTTATTTAAGAAATGACATGAAATCACAGATTTTAATTTGCATATATTTACAATACGCATTATTCGTCATGGTCACTTCGTGAAGTAATCTTAATCTTCTGTTGTTCTGGTGGCTTTCATTTTTGTTTTGTTACCATTACTCCAGGTTTGAGGGAATGTTCTCAGGATCATCTTTTTGGGGGGTTAATAAGTGGTTGGCAGATCTGCGAAAGTTATCATGAGTATATGTGCGGCAGCGTGGTGGAATCAGGCTCTCGTCAATTTTTGGGCATGTAGAGTTATTGGTATCATCTTAAAGCTTGTTCACTGGTCTTTTATTCAGATGAAAAAAAAACATCCTTTTATCTAAGATACAAGTCGAGATATTTGCGAAAGAAGGAGGTGGGGATCACCTGTTTTCAGAGGTAAAATTAGTGAGAAAATGGCCCCCAAAGATTAGTTATTTCCTTAGCTTAAGAGTCCGTGGTAACTGAAAATTTACATTTTTATGCCTTTAATCCACGCTTTTTTGAAAAATCCTCACAGAAATGAGTTTTTTAATGGGCATGAAAGGTGTTGAGCCAAAAAAACAAAAATGTGATAAAAATTCACAATCCTGCCGAAAAATGCAAGTTTCTTCATTTTGATTATTTTGACGAGAGCCTGATTCCACCACGCTGCCTCACATATTTTTCACTCTGTTTGGACTTGATTGATCCCTTGTGCAGATGAGCTGTTGGTGGTTGGTAGGTGCTCTGCTGTGCTCTGTTCCTATTCATGTTCAGTGTTACTTTTCTCCTCACCACTCGTATTGTCAAGCAAAATGTGGAAGTTGTCGTGCTGTTTCACTTTTGACTTGTTCGCAACAATAGCTGATAAGTGCTCTCCTAAACCTTCCTTTTGTAAAATTTGATTTCGTAACTGAACGACTAAACTGACTATGAAGCGATTTAGATCATAAAAAAGAAAAAGTGTTGACTGTATTTTTGTAACTGACATGTCTTCAGCAATTCTTTGCTCTTGCTCCAAGTCTGTGCACTCCCTCCATACAACCCCCATGAAGAGCCACTAAGGC
The DNA here is from genome assembly GCF_000002075.1 of Aplysia californica. NCBI lineage: Eukaryota > Metazoa > Mollusca > Gastropoda > Aplysiida > Aplysiidae > Aplysia > Aplysia californica. Next base: position 194,774 of record NW_004797650.1, on the reverse strand, counting down.
AGCCATTCTGCATTTAATTGTCATTAAAGTGCCATAACCCATGGCTTCACATGCTTTTGCTACACACCCAGGTATAACTGCGGGCAACGAAGAATTCCAGGATGCCGTGAGACAAGCTGTACCTGACGGGCAGACTTTCAAAGGTTATCCCATACAGTTCACACATAGAAACGCTCGGAAAGCCTTCACCACTTGCCTGAGGTACGTAGTGCTATGATTCTAATAACGCCATTGGAAGTAGTTTACTTTGCTTGTTTGTTTGTTTTTTCTTTAGAGAACTTTCTGCTGCGTTTGAGAAAGGGGACTTGTTTTTAAGTGCCTCTGGTCATGTGAATATATAAAAGGTTTGTTAGTTTAGCTAATGATGTGTTTCTGGTGGGGTATCTTGGTTTTTAATGATTTTTTTAAGAAAGCCCGAAAGCCAGCTTTTTATGTTTTTGTCTCTTTGTATTCTGGAATCTTCCAAACTTTTGGTTTAGGTGTAAATGTTTTTCTTCAAATGTAAAGAGATTGAGTGGTTGTAGGTCCTGCCTCTGTTCTTTCCCTCTGTTGTTCCTGTCTGTCTCTCTTCCTTTTTTCTCAATACTAAATGTAAGGTGTGCCGACAAAATGAGTTACTTCTCGGATTTGAGCATTATGGAAATTGATACATCAACTTGATAGCTGAAGTTTGTGCAATTTGTGAGCATGGAATAGTAAAAGACACAGTAAACTTGAACAAAATGGCATCAATTGAAATTCTATAAATCTGATCCCAGTGTCGATTTTCAGCCGATATCTCCATTCTTGGATTGCGAGAAGTAACTCATTTTGTCAGCACATCTCACAAATGATCCTTATTATGCCAATGTGCTTCTCTTTCCTCAAACAAACATGCAAATTAACTTGTCACTTCTTGCTCTTTCCATGGATGAACTTTGAACTGTGATGAAGAACTTTGAACTGTGATGATGAACTGTAGAATGTACAGGAAAACCTTACGTTTTGCATGTTACGGAGCTTTGTTATTACTGTTTACTTTTAGACCTTCCAACTCTTGAAGCAGGACGTTCCTTGTTGAGATTGTTTATATATATAGTATTGCATATCTGACATGTCTGTTATGCAAATCTCTCTGCAACATGCTACATCTATATTTAAGGTATAGGGGGGCTCTGGTGACCTAGAGGTTAAGGTGTTTGCCCCTCATTCAGAGGTCCCGGGTTGGAATCCGAGTAGCGACCGAAAAATTTTCTTCTCTAGAATTGTCTCCTTTCCCCTCCTTTCCAGCTATTTCTGCTATTTAGCAATGTTCTGACATCTACTTTTGTCCCCACTTTGTGCCCCCACCCCCTCACCTTCTTTGCCCCGAAGATCCATTGGTGGTCTAAAATCGATAAGAGTAGGCTTTGGCGGCCACCAGGACAAAATTCAAAATTCCTACCGACTGAAAAATTTTTAATGTGTCCCGTGCGCTCATAATGGTCATATGACCTTTTGCAGTTGCAAGCGCCGTAAAACACTTACCCCAAAAAAATTTAAGGTATTCAGAATTTTGATAATTTTAATCGATACCCTCTGAAAAGGACCTAACTTTGACCTGTATGACTTATTTGTGAATACAAACTGGCTTCTTGTCTATGAAGCTGACTTTGCACTTAAATCGACTAGTACGGAAAGCATGTAAAATTTCAACATCTTCATTCCCCTACTTGGATGAATTGTACATAACAGCTTGCACTAAGAAAATTAATTCCATCTTTTTAGACAACAAACATCCCTTGTTCCCTCAAATAAAAACATCAGTCAGAAGTAAAAGACCCATGCTTCTGATCTGTAACAAAGAAAGATACAGAAGGTCATTTTTACCATCATCTATCAAAATGCTTCCATCTTAACCATCTTGTATAAGTATACTTACGACCTTAGAGCATGCATCAAAATAACATTGAGTGTGTATCTAGCTTACGATTATTATTGTTTATATTGCTGCTCATTTATATTATGCATGTGATTGTAAACCTACTTTTGTGTGTACGTGTGTGTGTGTGTGTGTGTGTGCGTGTGTGTGTGTGTGTACTCGTGGTGGAACACCAAACCAATGTGCCAGGATCTGGACAATAAAGATGTATCTTATCTTATCTTATCTACTTCAATCCAGTGGAATACTTTTTACTGATTAGATTATTTGTTTCTATTTGGAGGAGGATGTTGTAGAGTAAGTAGATTCTACTTGGAAAATTACTTCCAATTTTTTCTTTGTTTGGTCAGGTCTCCTGTGTGTGATGAGATCATCAACTGTCGCGGGGACAAAGTGAGGCTAGCGGTGCGAGTTCGAGTCTTCCCTTACCCAGAATCAGCCTGTGCCACGTGGATTATGTTTGCCTGTAAATACAAGTCTGTAGTGTGAGGAGATTTTGTTCCCTTTTTATTGGTAAGAATCTATGAATTTGTATTTTATCGGCAGGGTAATGCCTGTAGTACTTCCTGTAACTTGTCACTCGAATAGAGGGGGATCTGAACTGGACATCCAGCAGTTTAGATACCAAGGGACAGTTTGAATTTCTTTTGTAAATATTCCTTGAATGAAAGAGTAAGCAAAGGGTTGTGCGTTCTAAAGTGCCGGCAGAACTTGTGTGTTGCCTTTGTTGTTTCACAAAATTTCCATTTCTCAATAATGCTGGGATTTTTACAATATATAAACTCATCCCAATTTTTTGGCCCAGAATTGTTTTGAGCTTTCAAAGTTATTGATTTTAGAATGGAATGATGCAATGTGATTTCGAGTGAAAAGAGAACACTCTTCAATCACTCCCCGTGGGCGTTTTGTGGGTTTTTTTAGGGAAGGGGGGCCTGCCCGGGTAAATTCTTTTTTTTTTTTTCTTTTTTTTTGGGGGGGGGGGGGGGGGGTGTCATTTTATGTTATAATTTGGAAGCACAGAAAGTTGGGTTGTTGTTGTTGGGGTTTGTTTTTGTTTTTTTTTGGGGGGGGGGGGGGTTGTGTGCCTTTTCTGAACTCTGAACTTTTCACAATGTCTCAAGTGTTTGATCCGAAGTACAAAGTGACAGACATCAAGATCTGATGCACAATTATTTTTGGTCTGTTCATTGTTTAGTTCTGCTCCGTTTCCACAATTTGAAGCAGCAGAGAAATATGAGGAACTGATAATTATGATCTCTACAGAAGGATGATGTAAATGATGTTTGGTCAAAGGTCTATTGACATTTTTATTCTGTTTTAAAAAGTTTAAGCATTTGGGCTTTTACTTAATCTTTTTGTGCGTCAGGTTACACCATTCTTTGCATAATTTTCATAACTAGCATATCATGGTGAGCTACTTTGAATATCAGTTTCACCCCTGATCTATGGTCCGAGATTAAGATAGGCTTCACTTTAAAAGCAAAGGCCGAGATTAAGATAGGCTTCACTTTAAAAGCAAAGGACATGAGATCGATTCTCCTACAGTAAAGACGTTTATCAAGTAGCTCCATCTTTCTGCATGTCTGTATTTCCCACAACCTGATGGGTATGGTCAAAGCAGCTCACCCTCAGAATGGTCTGAATTATGTCAGTGAGGGTGTAAAATGTTTATGTCAATGAGAGAAACAAGATGAGTTGAGCAACCATCAGTGATTGGTTGCAATGTGTGTTGACTTAATAATGGCAGTAAAAGCTTCGTGATAAATTGTGTTGTTTCTTTTCATCTTGAGCCAGCAGTTGGCGTGGCAAATAGTAGTTGAGTTTTACATTTTATGACTTGAAGAGAAAGATTTGATGACAACCACTTTGTGTGTAAAATTGACTGTTGCATTTTTGTTGATTGTTTTCAATTGTTTTGTTGGGGAGGGGGGAGGGGTTGTGTAAAGTTTTTTTCAAACGTTGTCTTTTGAAGGAGGGGAGGGGATAGTCAGTCAGCATCCTTTTATTTAAAAAAAATAAAGGTTTTTTTACGTTGTCTTTTGAAGGGGGGGGGGGGGGGTAGTCAGTCAGGATCCTTCTATTTTACAAAAATTATGCGTTTACTCCAACCGCTGCTGAATTATTATATAGACCAGAGTGTGCTAAGGGCATGAATTACTAGAATGGGATATTTGAAGGAGATACGTGTTCTATCTGCGATGGGATGAGAAGGGTCAAATTGCAACACTTTCATGGCATATTACAAAGCCTGCTTAAGATGCTGACATTTCCGAGTATTGGATTCTTTGCTTTTAATGTCAATCAAAACAGTTTAGTGCTGAAGAGCTCTGTGAATCAATATCACCGAGATTTTGCTTGGGAAGGAGTAAAGAAGTGTTAACCTTTGCCGTGTACCTTCACTGAGTACAAACAAAGAGCAAACTTTGTTCTGAAGGGTGAGATCGAGACAAGCAAACAGATATCTCCAGAATTAGAAGGCATCGGTCATGAAAGAAGAACATAATTGCTTTTTGACAGAAGATTCTCGAACTAATATCTGCCCCAAGGAAAGAAATGTGAGGCAGCGTGGTGGAATCAGGCTCTCGTCAATTTTTGGGCTTGTAGAGTTATTGGTATCATCTTAAAGCTTGTTCATTTGTCTTGCCTTCAATGAAAAATTACCCATCCATCTTCAATAGAAGTGGAGATATTTTGGATTGAAGGAGGTGGGGGTCACCTGATTTAAGAGGTAAAATTAACGAGAAAATTGCAGCCAAAACTCAGTAAATTCCAAAGCTGGAGAGTCCATGGAAACTGTAAATTTATATTTTTGTGCCTTTAATCAACGTTTTCGGTGAAATCCTCAAAGGAATGTGTTTATAAATGGACATAAAAGGTGTTGAGCCAAAAAAACTCAAATTTGATAAAAATTGCTAAGCAGGGAGAAAACTGCTGTTTTCTTCGATTTCAATTTCATTATTTTGACGAGAGCCTGATTCCACCACGCTGCCTCACAAATATCTGTGTGAATTTGTGATGCTTGATTTTTCTTTGCCCTGTTTGTCGGAAGATGAATTTTGTATTGGATCCTAGTTGGGTTTTTTTGTCATTGTATCTCTCTCACACTGAAGGTTGTACTTTCAGACTTAGAGAAAAAAACTATGTACCTCTGACGTGAAAGATGAATTTCGGGCTTGCCATGTTTTTTGTATCTTAGAAAATGTCGTATAAATATATTATATTGGTGTTCACACTATATGTATGATAAACACATACAGGATCTCAGGTACTCACAAACCACATGAGTGCATTATATCTAGAAGTCTATATCTCAGAAAGTCCTACTGTATGTATACTGGCACTATGCGAACGCTCACACAGACACACACACACACATACACACTCACTCACTTGTCATTCGCACAGAAGTTTTAAAATGATGTGGACATTAGCAGGCGTGTTGCAGAATAAGTGGAGCTCCTGTTGCATTCTTTGTGATGGAGTAAAGGAGCTAATATTTTCCATGGCTCCCATTCCTTCGCGTGGCAGTGTACATACTTGAATGAGGGAGACAGCGCTTGTATATTTACAGAACATTATAAAAAATGTTTTATTTTTATACTGTCGAGACTTTCCACGTGGTGGAATTAATTGTGAATGCGTGGTGATGTGACGGGAATAAATGGTGTTTGCTTTGGGTGATGTGACGGGAAGAAATGATGTTTGCTTTGGCTAATGTCAGGTATTTTCACCACTGTTTATCGTGGTGTTCATACTTTAGTGTCAATCTTATGTACGGGCTCACAACCTAAAGTTTGTGGAATGGAAACACAAAATGGGTTGTTAGCACCTCTCTGCCCCCCTTTTTCTTGTTCTTCTTCTTGGCAGTCTTTGCCATTGAGTATTCTAGCGGGCGGTTGGCGGGTGCTCTGGTGTGGTTTGCTCCTTCTCTCCTATCAAATATCTATCATCCTTATCTTCCCTTCTTTTTTATGTTTGTTACTCTCTTGTAACAGCTCTAATCTTCTGGCGCTCATATGACCTTATGCAGTTGCGAGCGCAGTAAAACCTCTACTAAAACTAAACTAACTGAATATTCTAGCCATCAATTTATATTGAATTCAGTAGTACTTACTTGGTCTTTGAAATGGCTGTCACATTTGATCAAGGTATCAGTGTTCACGTTATTAAAGAGGACAAATGTGAGGCAGCGTGGTGGAATCAGGCTCTCATCAAAATAATCATAGTGAAGAAACTTGCACTTTTCCGCAGGTTTGCGAATTTTTATAAATTTTTTGTTTTTCGGCTCAACATCTTTCATGCCCATTAAAGGACTCATTTCTGTGTGGATTTTTCTGAAAAACGTTGATAAAAGGCACAAAAAATGTAAATTTTCAGTTACCACGGACTCTTAAACTAAGCAAATAACGAATGTTTAGCGGCCATTTTCTCACTAATTTTACCTCTGAAAACAGGTGACCCCCACCTCCGACATTCACAAATATCTCGACTAGTATTCAAGATAAATGGATATATTTTTCAGTCAAATAAAGACAAGTGAACAAGCTTTTTAAGATAATACCAATAACTCTACATGCCCAAAAATTGACGAGAGCCTGATTCCACCACGCTGCCTCACAAATGATGTTTGTGTAAGCAGATGGTTACAGGGCGGCACTGGTGCGTCCCTTCTTTGTTGCTGTCTTTCTTTTGTTGCTGCTTGTTCTGTTTTGTTTTGGGTTGATTTTTTTCTGGGGGTCTTTTTATCGCTTAAGACCGTTAAAAAATATGGAGAGGAAATAACAGCTTTTCTTAAGATGTAGTGAAGAGTTTTGCTGTCTTCCTGATAAATTTAATAGCAGAGGTTATAACTAGGACATCAATATTTGTACTTATGCCGGCTGCTTTTTGAAGTTTTCTGCGGATCTTGGCTTATTCTGTTCACAGAACTTACCTTGTGGTTAGATGGAGAGTTGACACGTTATGCAAGTTTTCTACGGTACAAATATATTTTTAAAAATTCTTTTGATGCACTTGTTCTCAAAGACAAGCATACTTTTATGATATTTTGATGTGTTCTTGTAAAAAAAGAAATTATTGTTTGTCTTAACTTAGTGACATGGTGTTCAGACTGATGTAGAGACTCCTGTCCTAAGCATAATCTTTTCCTCTTGTTTAGAAAAACAATAATTTTGTTTGGTTCAAAACATTTATGTGAGGTGCGCACTTTCTTCCTGTTTGAATTTTTAATGTAATTGACCAAAAAAGTATGCATTGTACACCTGAAAAAGTCCAAAGGGTTTTCCCACACACCAATTTTAAGATAGAAAAAAAAACATATTTGTTAAATATGTGTTTAATAAAGAGCATAAGCCATCAATAAGTCTTGATTTTTCAAAAAACATATTTGTTAAATACAGGTTAATTTCTGCACCGTAGAAAATGTCACTGGTAGTTCTTATTTTTTTCTCTCCCCCCCCTTGTATCAATAAGTCTTGATTTTTCTCCAAGCACGTCACTATGTAGAAAAAATATCCATGTATTTCACTTTGAGAGGAGAGGGGGTTGGTGTTGTATTAAGTTACAGACAAAGCAAAGCACAGAGCTGCTTTTTGGGGAACAGATGCTTGTATAGTATTTCTTTTGTAGACTTTGTGCTGATTACTCCTTTGACAGGTCTTTGGTGCAGCATATAATAATATGTACATGTATAGTTCTGGTTCATGCCTCGACCATACAAACCCTCAGCTCAATAATCTGTTCCCAGCACTGTTTATATGTACCTTTGCATGTGTCTTATCGATCCCAAGATAACCTTCTCAAATCTTCATGCACATACATATTCTGGATATGTGTACCATTTGGTGGTTCAATTTGTGAGATGTGGCAGGAGTTGAGAGAATGTATCATGTGGCAGGAGTTGAGAGATTTAAAGAATGTTGCTGGTAGCTTTTACTTTCTCCCCCCCCCCCCCCTGCCCCTTCCCTGTCTACAGAACATAAGCCAGCAATTTTTTTTTTCCAAGGATGTCTGTCCTGAGTGTCTTTCTCCGAGTTTTTTTTTTTTTTGGGGGGGGGGGGGGCATGTTTTCAGCTTTGTGCACCACGTATGTATTGTTTTCAGCCTTCCTCTGTACCTCTAACCACTGGCGTTTCCTTTCACTCTCATTTGCGAGCTCTCATATGACCTTACGCAGTTGCGAGCGCCGTAAAACCCTATACTACTACTACTACTACTATCACTCTCAGTGCCTTTTTTACTCCTCTCTCCTTCTGAATTGATGTTCATGTGTCTGCAGTCTCGCTGTGTTGCAATGCTCATTGTGTCAGTGATTTTCTCAAACAAATTTGTACATGTTTTTCTTGCTATTTCTTTTTGGAGGGGGTACTGTTCTGAAGGTTGTTCTGAAGGTTGTTCTGGAGGTTGTTCTGGAGGTTGTTCTGGAGGTTGTTCTGGAGGTTGTTCTGGAGGTTGTTCTGGGGCTTTTTTTTTAAAGAACTGTTTTCATTGCCTTTGCTTTTATTTTTTAAAACAAAAATGTAGATCTTTAAATTTGAGGAGGAAGACGAATACCTTTTTTTGTTTGTTTTTTTTGTTCTGTCCACCAATTTAGCCACTGGAAAGTGAATGAGTCGAGGAAGAATTTAACATTATTAGTAAGAACCAGTAGATTTTTTTTTGTTGGGCTTGATGTTGGTGTTCAAATGCTTTGATGGGGTACAGTATTACTAAGCTGATTTAGCTTTGTTTTTGCCTTCAGTTGATGGTAGCCTATCGCCCTCCCTCTCAATCTGCTTTTCTCTGGGTTTCCATGTATTCAAAAGTAGGAAGAGCCTTTAAGAAACACCTTCTCAATCACTGCTCCTTGTCCTCCCTTTTTATGCTTTTTTGCATGTTTTACACTAATTTTGTTGCACAAATGTTCTCAGCTCTTTTGCCTGCCCGGGGCAAGTGTTTTCATATCTTATTTACACCTTAGTGATCAAACTATTCAGTTCAAATTGCTGTTTACAATTTTTGCTGTATTTCATTTTTTTTAAAGGAATCTTTACTTAGCATTTTATATTTTTAGACTTAAGTATTTTTGTATGAATGGTTATATTGGGGTTAGAGATTATAATGTGCCGTGACAAATTAAAAGAGACATTATGTTGAATTATGATTCATTGAAAAAAAAAAATCTTCTTTTTTAAAACTGATTTGTTGGTCAAAAAATGTCCAAACCACTTTAGGCAGCTGATGTGAAGTTTGTACATTTTTGAATGTTTATTTAGTACCCAGCATTATAAGGCTTCGCCTGCTCTGTAGGCATAATACACCTTGTTGCTTCTGGCTTGTTGTTTTGTGGATATTTCCACTGTGCTATTTCTGTGATTCTGTTGGTCGTTACATAGACCTTGCCATGTTTCTTTTGATGTTCGATGCGTTTTGTCATCTTTGCCTTGAGCTGTCACTCTACTGCATTTTGCGGGAGCTTTCTTGGTGTATTTTAAGTAAAGGATAATGCAGTGAAACTGTTCGCTATATTGTTAGCTGGCCATCATTTACTTATCAGCTGTTCACCTTTCTCTTAATTGTCACAGGGACAGACTTTAAAAAGTGAATGAGTGATGGCTTCAGAATGCATGGTGAATGCGTAGATGCCCTTTGTATAAATGTATGTAAAACTTCATCCCTTTTTCTTTTCAGTCATAAGTCTTTTTTCCTTTTTTTTTTTGTACAGTACCCAGTGAATCTGCAAAAAGCATTTGCATATATATATATGAAGCATCATCTTTTTTCATTTTTCATGTAATCTCATGTGGATGCGGTCTATGTCCTATCAGTATTGCTCTTCCCACCCAGTACATTGTTCTTTATGTCCATGTATTACCAATCATCCAAGTCCATCCTTACTCTCTAATATTGGAGACGTATCAAGAGATTTCTTGTTAGTGCCGTTTTGTAGAGCTCAATTCTGACCAAAGAGAACTATTGAGAGAGTAATGCACACATGTTATGCCATAAATAACTCCTGATTATGAATAAAGTTTTATTCAATTTTGTACACTCAGATCACTCTGGTTTATTTTGTTTTTGTAAGTCCCTTTTCTCACATTGATTACTTCTATATCTGCTATCATTCTCTCGTAGTGAAATACATAAAGTTTATCACCAACATCCGTGGTTTAAAGGTAAGATTCCGCACCTCTGTCGCAAAAGAGGTGAGTTCTTGCTCTATTCGCAGACTTGCCATTACTGTTCCTACTTTTCCGGGACTCTCCTGGATTCAATTGGGAATTGGAGAACCTTATCAAACACACTAATCCTTTCTTTTTCTCAATTGGATCACACTTGAACTTGAAGTCCGGTATCTGTCGTATATTGGGCCGTCCTGCCGTGGCCTGCGCTATTAAAGAAGGCCACGGTCCTGCTCAGTCCAATGAACACGCTACTCAGAAACGAGTCCCCAGATTGGGTTTTTTAAAAGTTGGCAAACCTATATTTGGCAGGAAAATATTTTGTTGGGCGTCTTTGTCTTTATTTTATGCTGGTTCGCAAGTTGGCCAAGACAGGCAAGGTTGAAGCAGCTGCTCCCCCCCCCTCTTTCCTAATTAATCCTCATTATGTTGATGGATGCGTAAAACATTACTGACAAAAATATGTTTCAAAAAGGTATCGTTTGTAGTTGTAGTTCTCTACTCCCTCTGATGGAAAACTTACATGACTCTCATTCGTTTGATATCTCTTTTTCTGACTACGTGGACAGTCATATCAATCACTTTTACAAACGCCCACTTCCCATTTCCCGGTTGCTTTTTCTTGTTCTTTTTTTTTTGGTACATTATAATAACAATGTCTGCTGTTCAAGACGGCCATTTTTCTGCTCGACATTGAGAGGCCATCTGAGACAATTTCCAGTGTAATTCATTTTGGTTTAAGCCATTCCCAAAGGGGGGACATTTTTCGTTCTAGTGCACTGCAGAATTGTAAATGGACTGATCTAACAATGCCATGCTCATAACTGTGCCTGAACTACAACAGGGAACTGCTGCTTTTTCTTTCGTAATCCTTGCTATCGTCATTTTTCCTCTACTTCTTTTGTATGTTTGTCACACTCTTGTGACACTCTATTTCCGGGATGCCTTGATAGTCGAAGCAGACTTTGTGCTGTTGAAGCTAGAGAGGTGAACAGTCTAAGTCTGATTCCCTGTAAGGACTTTTCTGTTGACATCCACCCATTGGCGCTCATATGACCTTATGCAGTTGCGAGCGCCGTAAAACCTCTACTAAAACTAAACACTCATTTTGGTTTACGTTCTCAGCCCCCCCTCCACATCCCATCCAGGCCGGTCTCTTTTGTTTTGGGAAGTGTTTTACGGCGCTCACAACTGCATAACGTCACAGTATGAGCGCGCAGGGCACATTAAACATTTTCAGTTTGGTAGGAATTTTGAATTCTGCTCGGGTGGCAACCGAAGCCTCCTCTTATCGATTTTAGGACCACCAAGGGGTCTTTAACCTTGCACAATCCGAGGATTCTTTCGCCCTCATCCGAGAAGGCTAGGCGTTAGATCTTACTTACTATAATTCCAGGGGTGTGGCTGAAAGACGACAATAAGACGGAGCCCAGGAGTAGCAGAAGAAACTAAGAAATGCAACAGAGCCCAGAGGAGGGGCAATTAGGGCGGGGGGTGAGAGGATGGTTATCTTCGGCACTTACATGACCTATTATTACTGCAAATACCGTAAAACTCTTACTAAAACCAACCAAACTTACCGCACGTTATCCTAAACTGTCCCCGTCGTTTTATGCCAGAAAAATTATGAAATTATGCAAAATGAGCCCAAAATTGTGAAATTATGCGATTCTGTTAATTTTAACAAAGAATGATAAAGGAGAATAATCAGAAATTATGCCCCCCAAAAAATGATCAAATTTTGCTAAATTATGCGGGTGCATAAAACCACGAGGACAGCCTAAACTGTTCTTAGCCTGTTGACCCACCAACATCTACAACTGGCCTCTGCTGGAGCCATGAGATGAGATTTTTAGTTTTCATTGAGTAAGAGTTTTACGACACTTGCACCACAACTTTAAATAAGTCGTATGTAATGTACAGTCGAACCTGTCTACGATGGAACCACAAGGTAACCAGAAGAAAAAAGTCCGTCTCATTTTCCGTATTGGAAAAGGGGAATGTAGGGGGAGAAGTAAGTTGGTGGGGAAGGGGGG
>NW_004797650.1:178610-180424 GCF_000002075.1 Aplysia californica | reverse complement strand
GGGGGGTTGTGATGAAAAAATAAATGTATACCTGCAAGAGAAAACTTTAGTTTTCGTTTATTTGAAAAAGAGTTCTCATCTGAGTAATCCAGCATGATATTAACAATAAGTAGCGGGTGCATCAGCGCTGATGACAGCGATCGTACAAAATGATAGCAGGCTTCTCTTCTATACCATTGATTTCCTGGTTTCAGTTTAGACTGAGGAAAGTGAATTCGGCTCAACTTGCCAAGCTCTTCACTATCGACTTCATTTAAGCGTAGGATTTGTTCAGGAATCATAACGGCACTTACGCATTGATTCCGCTCGTTTATACATTGATTTTGGCCAGAATTATATCGCATTTACACATTGCGAGAGAGAGAGCTCCAGAATCGAACCATTGATGCTGTTCCTTCCAGAGTCGTGTTGTTCACCAGTCCAAAGCAATAGGCCTGCGTGTTCACAAAAAGACCAAATGATTTGTTAACTGAAGAGTATTTTGGGAGACGAAAAACGTAATAAATGAGAACGTTTGTTTGGTTGAGAAAGAAAGAGGTAATGAGGGGCCAGAGTGGTGATAAATGAAACAAAGAACAATACAACTTCTTTGATGGAAAAAAGGTGATGAGTTGTTGGGTGAAGAAAGAGGGCAAAGCTAGTAACACAAGTAACAGAGAACATTAGTCTCAGACAGGTGTTTGTCCTGTATAGGAAAATGAGGTTTGGGGATGGGGGTGGTGGGGGGGGGGGGGTGGAAACTCAATAACTACTCAATTAGCAACACAATTATTTCAATATAGACAAGATACAGAAACCAGTGCTTCGTTTGCTTATTGCCCTAGTTAAATTCTCAAGCCTTTTATTCTGAAACCTACTCGTCGTTTCCTTTTGTGTTTGTTTGTTTGGTAAATAGGTCCTATATATTATAGTACTGTTGTTTTATAGTACTGTTGTTTTTTAATTAGTCTGGCCTTCTTTTTAGTTTACTAGAAGGGAGTCGAGAGGCGAATGTTTTGAGGAAAAAAGTATATTCATGATGTATTTACGTGTATTTCTTTTACAGCTGGACGACCTAATTCCGTTTTCCGTCCAGACTTTGTATAAGATCTTCTAACGCGCGATTTCGAGTTAAAAGATGATAAAGAAGAGGAGGGGGGGGGGGGTAACGACAATGAGAACAAAAACGAAAGCAAAAACGAAAGCAAATCAAATATATGTGAGGCAACGTGGTGGAATCAGGCTCTCGTCAAAATAATCATAGTGGAGAGTCTTGCATTTTTCCGCAGGTTTGTCAATTTATATCAAAATTTTGTTTTTCGGCTCAACACCTTTCATGTCCATTAAAGAACTCATTTCTGTTCTGAAAAAACGTTGATTAAAGGCACAAAAAATGTAAAGTTTCTGTTACCACGGACTCTTAAGCTAAGGAAATAACTCATCATATATATATATAGTGCATATCAGAAAAATCCGCCATCTAGAATTCTGCTCGACGTGATCGGAGGCAGATGCTGGGACGACAACGCCCGCCAAGCCAACCAGAGACCCAGCTGCTGCTAGGCTAGAATTAAAAAGAAAAAATAGAACAGGACGTCTCCACATTATTCAATAATATTCTTATTAACATACTCTAACAAGAACCTCGTCGTTTGTACTCTGGGTGCGGCTCTGTTGCTATATCCAGCTTCCATCTTGTTATGTATGAGGTTGCTTATTATCATGGGGAGCGTTATTGGTATAATTTCTTTTCGTCCAATCGTCAGTCGCGAGACAGGAGTTCAGATCGTGAGATGTCAAGCATGGCTTGACACTTTTAGCTCAAGTTTGCCTAC